>NW_025942522.1:0-416 GCF_000764305.2 Hyalella azteca
TGGAATTTAATTATTTTCGATTCGATGAAGAAAATTGCTGAAGTAATGCTTAAAAAAATAAATTCAGATGTTGTGCGTCAACAAGTGACGCTTGTAATATTTTTATAATATATGTAATATTTTTTTTATAAATTAAAGCTGCGTAACGCAGGACGGCGATGTATCATTCCTTAATTCGATGAAGAAACCTCAGGAGTTGAACGAAGAGTCGCTGTGACGCAAGACATGACGCTTGAATGTTGATTTTCTTGCACAAACACGTAGGTGCGATCTTCGTGTGGTCCAATGCCATAAAAACAAGAGTTTTCACACCCACGTGCCAACATCACTTGAGTCCCCCTTCAAGGTGACGTGAATATTCTCTCATGTCATCAGTTATGATTTTTTAGTCTCTGGGTTTTCCTGAGCTATTCGGG
>NW_025942523.1:0-5036 GCF_000764305.2 Hyalella azteca
ACAGATGACTGACAGTAGAAGCACAGATGACTGACGGTAGAAGCACAGACGACTGACGGTAGAAGCACAGACGACTGACGGTTGAAGTTCAGATGACTGACGGTAGAGTTACAGGCGACTGACGGTAGAAGTACAGATGACTGAAGGTAGAAGTACAGACGATTGACGGTAGAAGCACAGACGACTGACGGTAGAGTCACAGACGACTGACGGTAGAAGTACAGTTGACTGACGGTAGAAGTACAGATGACTGACGGTAGAATCACAGATGACTGACGGTAGAGTTACAGGCGACTGACGGTAGAAGTACAGACGACTGACGGTAGATGTACAGACGACTGACGGTAGAAGCACAGACGACTGACGGTAGAGTCACAGACGACTGACGGTAGAAGTACAGATGACTGACGGTAGAAGTACAGATGACTGACGGTAGAAGCACAGATGACTGATGTCTCATAGGCCCACTGATAACACTGCTGGGGTAGTCTTGCCCTTAACTCGAGTGTACCAGATAGTCTCCCCAACCGGAACTGGAATAGACAAAAGAGAGATCAGCATGGCCCCTTAAATGTTTCAAAGGTACAGAACATAACGATCACATGTCAGACAAGTGAAGATTATTCATCAAGAGCACACATTAAGTTACTAACCTATAGCACTGGCAGCCAGAGCAAGAGTGACTGATGGTCGGCTAATGAACACGGACTAAGTATGCGGATGCAAATATTACCATAGGGTTAACTAAAAATGGCTTGATCTTTACAAACAGTTGAAGGTTTTGATGCTTTATAAATTTGAGATAAAAGACTTGAGACTAAAGTTTGAACAGTGAACTTTGCAGGTGACGTAATAAAGAAACGCTCCTCATGAGCAAAGACTACTAAAAAATTTGAGTAGGTTGATTTGATTTAGAATAAATAATGAATAAATGTTCAACATTAAAGTTTGAATTTGAATTAATTTGAATTGTAACCCTTAAACTAAGTCCAACTTCCCAAAAGATTGAATAATCGAATTCAATAGAGCAAAAAAATAAACAAAACAAAATTCAAACGACATTCATAAGAACCAGAGCTGGGCAGCGCTACTTTGAAATGTAGCGGGCGCTACCGCTACCGCTACACCCACTAGATTGTAGCGAGCGCCACCGCTACCGCTACAGTAAAATGTAGCGCCGCTACATTAGCCGCTACAATGGCCTAAATTAGTGGAAATCTCTAAATATTTATTATTCTGCTATTGTTATTTACTCATAAATATTTAATGATAATAAAACATTTTCAAAACATATCAATGCAACTTTATTGCAATTAACCTAACCGAACTAGTACGGGTTAGATACAGTAATAAAAGTTACAGTTATTTTTATGTTTTACCTTCCCTACATGGATGTGTACTTTAATCTACCAATCTAAAAAATTATCCACATATANATGAATATGCTTTTATCTAACGCTAAAGAACTATACGTATGTCCGTTAAAAATGAACTTGAAATGACTGCTGTGTCATTTCATTAAATTCTTCTTGTCATACTCTGAGAAATTATGTACCTGCGGACAGCGATTCCGGACGCTTTGTTTACTCGCGTTATTTGGAAAATTTGTGGGCTTTGGTAGATTTTCATTCATCAATTTTTTTATAAATGGCTTCGGAACTTACCACCGGATTCATTGCTGTAAGTATTGATTTTCATAAATTATACATTTTAGTGATGCCAAATAGGTGGGTTGTTGCTAATAACGTTAATTTTTGTTAGATTGATGAATGCAGAATTCGAACTTGATTAGAAGAATATATATGCGTGTCTGACATCTTGAATTATGTGGAAAAGTATATATTTAGATTTGAAATGCCTAGCACCATATCGAACCCGCTGGAAGTCGAGTAGCTACTTCAAACTTTCATCAGTCGTGAAAAAATACCGTCAAATGACACGATTTTAAATCTTCTGTGAACAAGGCACGAAAAAGAAAAGAATCGGCGACAGGCCACATCGGCCTACAGTGCAGCGCCGAGATCACTATGTTATGTTATGTTATTATTTGCCAAATTTGCACTTCAGTAAATATATTTATATAAAAAGTTGATTTCTTGTATTTTTTCACTTTCATACATTTCACAAGGGAACATTATTTCTTATTCATATTAAATAAATATTCTACAACACTACAAATTTTTTACAAAAATGTTATAATAAACGCAGGTGACCGAGTGCGCCACAGACGACGCATCATCAGGTCCTCCTGAGAAGCAAATGACTTCGCACAAGACGAGCAAACTCATGGAAAACGCAGCCAAGAAAGACGTCATCGTGGTACATTTATCTTATAAAAGAAAAATATATTTTTATTTTATATCTTGAAACAACAGTGATATCTAATGTGCGTTTGATTGTTTTAATGTGTTGTGTAGTGGGTTATATATGAACCGTTTATTAATTCCCGTTAGCACATAAATGAATTAATACCATTTATAAGCGCACTTATTTCAACGGCGGGATTTAATTAAATTTTGGCTCCGATTTTTTTTCTCTGGGAGTTGTGATCACGTGTGCTGAGTATGTCTGTCTTAATGCGTGCGCAAACTCTCTCTCTCTCTACATATACACACGACTTCCTTCAAGTGGTCACACTCTAAAATCGACTGTAACAATTTCAACAAGAATTACAGCTAGAGGAAATCTTGTTGTAAACCTATCTATCTTAATGGAAATTAGGTCTTCAAATGAAGACCAATAACGAGTAGAGCTTTAAAGCTCTTGCGCTTTTCTATTCAATGACTAAAAAATAATTTGTATTGAAATTTATGAACACGGCTTAAAATAAATAGTATGGAATTGTCTCACTGCTTTTTATTATTAATACATTATTTATTAATTTAATAATATTTAACTAAAAAAACTGCGTTGTAACACATCCACGCGACATCATTTCTTTTCGCTTCGAATCACCGACATGTGGAACAGCCTCTTCGATGACATCGTTGACGCTCTGAGTATGAACGCCTTCAAGAACAGACTAGACGAAGCTATGCAGGAGCATATGTTCAGTCTTAAAATGACTAGCAAATTACGGACCAGGCAATAAGTCCAGCAGCTATCTCAATCAATCGTCAGCTATGGAAAGATCGGGTTCCAAAGGCCGGATCCCTTGTGAATCAAGTCACGAAAAGTTCAAGAATCGGCAACAGGCCATGGGCCTATTTCTTCAGTGCCGACACTTCTATTATATTCTATGAACAAGAATCGGCAACAGGCCATGGGCCTATTTCTTCAGTGCCGACACTTCTATTATTGTCAATTGACTAGATAGAGAGAAGTGTCAAATGGATGCATAGATAAACTGGATAAAGTCACGGTGTAGGAGTGCAGCAAAAAATTTATATATATAGGGTAACATGGGGAAGCGAGCCCACTGCGGGTCATGGGCCCATAGCAGGTTTCTCGCTAAGTATGGCAGATATTGGTCCGTCTTCTCTACCGCCGGTCGACAGTTTCACTGGGATGAAGTGTACGGATTTACGTTTTGCTAAGTGTTTGCGTTATTAAGTTATTTGTGAATAACTGTTTTAGACCAGATAAAAATTTTTTTGCTGCTACATAAAATTTTTTTCGATTACTGTAGATTAAGCTTTCGAAATTACTGTGAATTATATTTTCGAAAAAATATTTATAGGGATAATTTTGAGATCAAGTTTAGATTATTAGGTTCTAAAATAAAATGTTGACACGATATAAATTGAAATGATACCTTGTGGGGCAACGGGCCCTCGCGTGTCAAGGGGCAAAGCGCCCATGGTGAAGTATTGTGTTATACATCATTAGATTTGTATCAATCACATTTTCAAACTATGATTAGCTTTTTGAATTACAAATTACACTTCATATTGCATGGTTTTTTGATTTGCCGCCTCAAGGCAGCAGGTTCAGTTTCTAGTTATGCGTATTTATGGCCCCTTATCGAGTTATTGACTCTTGCCTTGCCAAAAGTTGATTTCAGCCAACACCAATGAGCCATGAGCCAAAAGTTGATGAGTTTTTATGGTGTTGGCTGAAATCACGATTAGGTACGAATTCTCTGCACATAATATCTGGATTATGGACGAACCTGGAACGAAGTTTTTTTCTGATCAACTAAATATATTTTTTCTAGAGAAGGATAAATTTTTCAGGTCAAGAATGAATTTTTTATCGCAAGGATATATTTTTCAAGTCACGGATATATATTTTTTTATCAATGAAATATTTTTCTTCACGTCAGTGATAGATTTTTTAAGCCAAGGGTACATCTTTTCATGTTAAGTATATGATTTTTTGAGTTGTTAATAAATGAGTGAATGTCATATTTTTTATTACATTTTCTTATTTTTAACTGTAAGGTGTTGTTTTTTCATTTTTAAACAAAAAATATGCATTTATGGTAAAGGGACCAAGGGTGGGCGCCTTGCCCCAAGCCCATGGGCCCATTGCCCCAGGAGTGGGACAATGGGCCCATTTTGACACTTTTTTCAAAATAGTGTTTCATTAAAAATTGAACAACTCTATAGGCGTCTAATTCACATCATACATTCCTCATTAGTTGTACCTTTAAACAAAACAAAGAACTACCTCGTATCAATTAAAACTTCATCAAAAATTTAGTTAAAAAAAGTGTGGGGCGCGCTGCCCCATGTTGTCCTATATTTTGGACAGCACTCGGAATTACAGTACGTGCGCTCACACTGATTAAACTCTACATATACGGTATACCTGATGATGTATATCGGGTTACGAGACTAAGATCATTTATTTGATAGATGAGTAAGAAAGAGGTGTCAAGATATAATTTATTGATATATATACGGGGTGGTAATACACGAGTAACACGACCGTATAACTCAAGTGAGTTGACCGTATAACTCAAGTTTGCATCTGGCAGTGGTCGAGGACGCACGTAGTGTTTGCGGGTCCCAACTTTCTCACTTTTTACTATGCCGGTTTGACTTATCTCGCGAATTTTGTACCGAAACGATTTCAGTGAAAGGTTCAATGTT
>NW_025942524.1:0-8724 GCF_000764305.2 Hyalella azteca
CATAGAATAGCATAGCATAGCATAGAATAGCATAGCATAGCATAGAATAGCATAGTATAGCATAGCATAGCATAGCATAGAATAGCATAGCATAGTATAGCATAAGCAGAATCGAAGAGTAGGCTAAGCTCGTCGCTGATTCATAGGATTCTTTTGGTTTGTATCATGGACACTGGCCATTTGACCTGATCCATCCCAAGCCGACGTTGAAAGCCTACAAGTATCAGCTGAAAATCCACCAATTGGTGAAGTTTGAGGCACTTCTAGCCGAAACATATACCGCTGTATAGCTATATATATCTATTTGATGAAGCTATTCCTCTGTATAACTTCATCAAATAATCAAACTCCGTTAAACTGACCTGGTCAGCACAGACAAACGGCTCGTTAATCACTTCAGTCAAGAGCTAGACGCATGAAATGTTGTCGTTCGTTGTAAAATGCGAACCATTGTCAAAATTGAGTTTCCTATATGAGATGCATTGCAATAAATCAGCAACAAGACAACTTAAAACATATAGTAACAAAACAACGCAAGCTTGGATGATGGGACCATATGTTACCTTATTGTTAATTTTTCGCTACAGTGGAAGAAAGTATCATTGTTATCCTGTGAATTTTACTCTTTTAAGACATTATAGCTCTAATGCATACAGAGTTGCCATGGTTCTACTATTATTTATTTTTATGCTGCAGTAGACAAAAGTTTATTATTATCTTTTATTATTAAACTTGTTTCTTAGCATTACCCTACTATCATTTAAATTTGACTTTCTTTAGGACTTTTTTATTCTATTATAAAGTGATGAAATCAACTTCTTTTTACCACGTTTTTCTTAGCTTTGTTTCGTGTCTGTCTGTCACCAAATATTTAAACCTTAATTTAGGGCACTTCTAAACATCCTAGTAAGTTGAAATTTGGCGTGCATGTTTATGCTGCCTAGCAATTCATGATTTGATCATCAGAAATAATAATTAAAAAAAATTTTTAATTTGTATGAAATAAAAAAAAACACTAAAACTTCACGGTTTGGAATTGAGTTTTTTTTCTCGAACATCCACACTTGCCAACCCTGGAAATTGATTTGAATTGCTAAAATTGCTAACTAATAAGTAGAAAATAATTAAATATAAAAATATTTTCAAAAACAACGTTTTTCTGTTTTTTACAAAACTAAAAATAGTGAAATAAAACATATAAAAAAAACTTTAAAAAAACACGTTTTCTTAACGGTCAAAATAGAAAAACATTTACATAACATTACACAACATTTTACATGACTTAAATGTTATGTAAGAGTAAATGTTTTTCTTTTTTGTCCGTTGAGAAAACGTGGTTTTTAAAAGTTTTTTTGTTTTTGTTTTAACACGTATAAAAGATACCACCAAATTCACCTGAATGTATCGACAATTACACCAATAAATTAATCTTGAAAAGTTACTGGCTCAGCTGAAAAACGTTGTATTGATGGATTCGGCGAAATTTATTCCTATACAATAAAGCAGAAACTGACGACAAAAATATTTTTCAACCTTTTTTAGATTCTGTAAGGCCTCTTGACCAATAGGAGGCTCTGTATCCAGCTCACGTCTCCGAAGTAAGAAAGCGGCAATGTTTTTTATCTTCTTATTGTCAGGAGCCGATCGTCAGTGGCCAATCATTGGCCGTTGGTTGGCTGTCTTTGTTACGTTTACAATTTCTAAACGGCTTTAAGGCTTAACTTTTTTACCTTTTATGTCGGTCCTGAAGTTCTAAGTAATTCACTGATAAGAAACTTCAGAATTCAAGATAGGAAATTACAGACTTAAACTCGTGACCGTACCTCATTCGAGATCGAAACACAATCGCCTCGCGAGCAAACTTTTCCCCGATCCAACCTCAGCGAAGATGTTACTTAAGTTGAAATAAAATACAATCGAAATTCATTACTGAACAGGCAATAGAGTTTCTTTTGACTATTCATATTATGTGAAAGAATGTTTATTATTTGTGTGCTTTTTGTTCGAATCTTAATACTAGATACGTAGAGATGTCGGTCATTCCAGCTCATTTAAACAGCCTATGCAATCAACAGACTCAGAATTTTGAAGTTTTTATTACTTGTATATAACTCTAGCTTATATATCAATATTATGAAACATTCAGTCAAAATTCACAGTGCGTCACTAATACAGAAATACTCGCGCAAAATTTACTGAGCAATGCCTGGTTTACCAGCAGGCGGTGTGTACACATTACTCATCACGAATAGGAAACATTGGATAATATTACATTTGTATTCACTGTTGACGGATGACAGAATAAACCAAAATATTTGACCCAGGTGCTTAAAAATATAGTTGAAAATGAAGAACGTTGCAGATTTCGTTTCGTTCACTTTTATGCATCACCTGGAAACAAATGATATGTTTAAAAGTATTTCGACCTCGTAGTTTTTTTAAATGTGAAAATGTAATTGCTTTTGCTATGATTCACTTATCCATTCCGTTAGATGTTATTTAGAACCGAACTTAGATTTACCATTGTCTATCTAAGCAAGAACTGTTTTTTGTGGGCCCTATCTCGTAGAAAACTGCCAAAAGTTGCTTATCATCGATAAATTTTGCTTTACCGGATTGACTGGATTCGTTTTACCCTTCGTAAGCAGCAGCGCATTGTATAATAGTTCATTGGTGGTAATTAAAACTTACGGCAGAGGCATTCTGTCCGTTCGTAATTTGAATAATAAGAAATGTAACAATTTTCACTGATGAAATAAACTGATCGAAACAAATTATTATTATTATTATTATTATTATTATTATTATTATTATTATTATTATTATTATTATTATTATTATTATTATTATTAATGCGCAGTGTCAGAAGTTAGTTGCTTCGACGCTACAAGAAAAATTATTTGCAACCCAAGAAAACCCAAGAGTTAAGAAAAAGTCCTACTCAACATGTTTATCTACCTTCGATGTTTCATTACAGCTTCAAAGAAGTGAGGCCGTATTATCAAGACTCGCTTATGTGCACGTAGCAGCCGATTACTCGTTTCTGATTGGTGGGTTTAGCATGAAAAATCCGTCAGCCATTGACTGAAAAGGTTACAAACTTGTAACTATATCTGATAGTGCATCCTCTGGCTGAGATCGCTGTGGAAGTAGGTAAAGAAGTAAAGGACGAAAAACAATGCATACCTTTTTTCTTTTCAAAGGCTCTGTTTAAGAACTTTATTAAAATATGCGAGTTGAAGTTTTGGGTCCCTCCTGTGAACCTCAAACGCACATCATCATGGAGTCCTGGTAATAGGACGATTTCTCTTCGTTCGCTTGACCGGATTGTATTTCCAAAATTTTCCCAGTGAGAATTCTTGAATGTCTACTATGATTTGCATATAAATACTTAAATTTCAACAATCTGAAATATTCATGCATGTATTCTTCTATTTATAAGAATCTTTCAAACTGTACGTAATCTTTAATTTACGTAAAGGTAATCAATAACTTTACTTAATAAGAGGACCCCGTGTTTTTGCTCTAGACAAAAAATGTTCGATAATCATTTGTCTTATGCGTTTTGATGATTACCTCTGATAGACTCTGTCAATGCTATTTTTTTAAAGGCTTTCTAACAAAAGTAATATAAAGAAACAAAGGTTAATCAGGCGTATCGCAGAACGTTCTTCCCCACAGCAGAAACGTTTAACGTCCACAGTTAGGCGCTAGTGCGCTCTCATTTGCTTAACTACATTTATTTGTCAAAATAAATATTGTAGCTACAAAACTTATAAAAGTTTTAGATTACAGTGATGAATCAAAACAAAAAAAAAATTATGTGAGAATGAAGGGAAGGCATGCGTCTCACGTAAGACCAAATATTTATCCTACTGTCAAGTAACTATAGGAAAATTTATTAAAATTTGCATGTTAATTTCAAGGTTTACTGAATATTCTTATGCTTCATGGGAATGTGGCGACTGATTCATGGATTTGTAAAAGCTTCATTAATCAGTAAAAATATTCGCGTTGTGTTGCAAAATTTTTTCATTTAAAATCGTCTGTGTTTTTTATAGATATGGAATATTGATCTTTACCGGAAAAAAATGATTAACGTGCAGCTGCTGGATCTCAATGCATGATTATTGATTTGAAACTGAATTAAGCTTTAGATTTGTGTATAACAACCCGAGTGATGTATAAATTCATCAGCAATTTATCCTCTACACATATTTTGGCCGTGATATTATCTATAAAAATTACTCATCTTCACTGTTCCTTACTCGACGACTTAAGTCGACTTTGCGTTTTTAATCAAGTACCTTAAGGAGAAAATTATTTCATATTTATCATGACAGAAATCTCAATGTTGTTCTTAATTGTTGCTTTGTTTCGTTGAATTTTTCTCAAGCTTTGGATTAGAAACAAGAAGAATTTTACACCATTTAGGTATTAGATTAGTTAACATGATTTTTAATTTATGAATCAACACATGATAAACAAATAAATCAATTGAATTTATCAAGCATATAAGTTTAAATCATCGATTTTCCTCATTGTGTTAACGGTGGATGAGTTAAGTTCCAATGAACTGACTTTAAAAAGAAAGCAAATGTAAAGGTATGTTGTCCGTGGGAAACTTCCATTCGTGTTTTGACGTTTTCTTATCTAAAATTCTTATCAGTTGCACTGAAATGAGTCAGAGATAACTAGAAGTTTCTTGATCGCGCAGCAACAACCATGACGTTGCACTTTACAAACGCTATATATGGTGACGTTTGACGTTATCTTTATCGTTATCTATACCCAGAGCGTTGCTGGGCAACCTCTTATCGTGTTAAGAGGCGGAAAAAATCAGCATATTTCATCACAACTAATCACACTTTTCATATCATTTTTTAGTGATTTATGAACAATAAAGAATTATGCAACAAAATAGAGCGCTATGATAGCCGTGAGAAGTCCGTTTGAAAAGTTTCAATTTTCAATAAAAAAAAGATGCTAAATAAATTATCTATACGATTAATATATCTAAGAAATTCTCAGTTTCTGTAGAAATTTTGAATAATAATTTCACTGACTATACCGAATGCCCTAAAAAATTTTTACTATTCCAGGCGACTAATAATGAACTTGAAAATTATTTCAAAGTATTACATACAGAATTCAAGATTACCAGCCAGCTTTAATACTTTCTTCTTAATACTATTTTTACTATTTATCTTTCTTATTTCTTATTTTGATACTATTTCTTATTAGTTGTTGAAGATTTGATGCTCATGTAAGAAATAAATGCCGGTCTTTAAAATAGCAGAACCGTCGCCAGTGATATTAATGAACAACTAGAATTCCGTATGGAAAACAATTCTGGAATATACACAATCAGAAATAATTTTCGGAAATACCGAACAACATTCTTTCATACCGCACTTTTTCAAGCAGACATAAACCCAAAATCACTGAAACTAAGCATTTCAGATTATACATTTTTCTACACATAAACTCTTCTAGTTTATGTATAGAAAAATAATTAATTATGATAGAATTTATAGAATTCTATCATAATTAATTATGATAGAATATAGAAAAATAATTAAACGATAATTAGTTCCCACATGCTCGCTAATCGCTGACTCACGGGGTAGTTAATCAATTGCCTAGTGCTCGTTTCCAATAAAATTTCCCGATTGGAAACTGTGCATACTATTTTCAGTAAAGGATATTTGCATGCGATGCAGTCAATGCTCACTGATTTAGTAACTCTAATTCCCATTTTATGAAGCATGTTTATTGAAGAGGCTCACAGCTCAGGAATTTATACTTAATTTCCTCGTTGGCGCTCCAAGTTTGAACGCGTTCAAGAACAGACTAGATAAAGCTATGGAAAAATATATGTTCAGATTTGAAATGCCTAGCTCCTTATCGAACCCGGTGGAAGTCTAGTAGCTACTTCAAACTCTCGCCAGTCATGAAAAGATCCGGTCAAATGACACGAGTTTAGATCTTCTGTGAACAAGGCACGAAAAGGAAAAGAATCGGTGACAGGCCACAGCAGGCCTACACTTCAGAGCCGACATCACTATGTTATGTTATGTTATGTTATGTAACTGTGATCGAACGATCCTGTATTAATTTCTTATATCAAATTTAAGGCTGGCCTCAATAAATCATATTTACGGTGGACTCTCATTGCCCAATAATAACTTATTTGCAGCAGCATTGATAGATGATTCATAAATTTCAGTCATAAATAACATAGTTTACAGTTTCAATGTATCAATATAAGTTAATTCAGTACTAAAATATTAATGCACTGGTAATTAAAGTAATCATCTATGAAATTAATAAAATATAAATTAAAATTATTTAATGATATCCCAAATTAACAAGAAGAGTCTACGGTTCGCGAACAATAATTAAGAAATATCCATGTTCTGTTTTTTATAGTTTCAATCGGATTATGTTTCTATCTGCAGTAAATTACAAAGACTTTGATTTGATATAGCCATTACTGGGCAAAAGCATGATAGAAATTCTGCAAATTTATATCTCAGCCAATCTAAAAAAATTTCATGCGATGCCTTAATTAATCTATATTATAGAAAAATTATTAAGTAGATCTGAAGTCACTAGAAGGATGAAATAACTCATAAAAAATAATCAATCAATCATCAATCATAATCATACAGGCAAAAGACAGAAGAAAATAAACGAATAAATATTTGAGTTTTCAATTCTAAGGATATAAAAATATTCGATATATAGGACGCTGGACAATTTTATTTTATCTAGTCTATTTTTTCCATTGAAAATCCCAATTCTTTAACTTATCTCATTATTTCACAATTACAGCGCAATATTCTTCCGAATCGTCTTAATCACACTGGGGATTAAAAACTAATGCTTATTTTTCTAGATAAGATTATGTGCACGGGTATCGTTGCCATATCTAAATTAATATACATCTAATTAATTATTTATAAGCCAATTCGTAGGGTTAGGTAAAGTGGCATATAAATTAGGTTTATTTTTGATGAATATATTATTTTGGCCACATCTAGTGCCAAGTTAAAAAGCTTGCATCATGGTGAGTTTTGAACATGTTAACATACTCCTTTCAATCTAATTAACCTGAAAATATGGATAAATTATTCACGGAGCAGCAGAACATTAAATTTTAACGAAAAATTCCTTTAATTTATTACTAAATCATCAAACGTTATTCAATCCAGAAGTACATTCGGTGTTTATTCGATTCATCATGAAAGGTTGTATGCTTAAATAGAGGAATATCAGGCAATCACAATAATTATGAATTATTTTTATGATAATTTCTTCATTATTGGCGACAGAAAAGTTTGATGGATAAATCGGTCAACAGATAAAAAACCATTTGTGAATAATTATTGATTGCAATGTACGCCAATTGAAGCTTAAATATTATTAAATAAATTAATATCTGGTATAGTATTTTATATGGAATAGAATATTATTTGGCAAAATAATTAAATGTATAGATATATAAAGGTTCAAATACCATGGTAAGAAGGTATAGCTAGAAAATTATATAAAATTTCAAGTAGGATCGAAAAATAGATGTATAAATATTTTTATTATTGAGGTGATGATAATTATGTCTCAAGGAATGGCAATAAAAAACTAATTTCCTGTTGAATTTATGCGCTGACATTCCGGTAATTGTTTTACCTGAAGTAAGAAGAATGTCTCACGTACGACGCATGAAGCCCAATAATTTCTTTATCAGGTTCTAATCTTGATTATTCCGATAATTTTTCTAGTTGGGTGAGATAGACTCCCATAACAACAGAGGCTCGAGAGTCTTCAGAAACCGTTATCGTAGCTTCGGGCTAACGTAGGCCTCTTAATGTGCTCGATTCAGCCTATCTATCTAATTTACTATGGGTCATTAAACCTGTAGTAACTCAACCATCTACTTCACTGACGTAGAATTCATCGGCGGAAATAGCGTAATGATAAGATCAACGCTTAAGATTAAGATAAGATATTTTATTGGACATTTTCCATGCGAAATAAGGAACGCAATGTTTCGTTGTTCTTTTCAGCGCATTTTCTCATTTATGGAAAAAAGGCGCTATTGTGCTCGTCATGTCCGTCCGTCCGTGGGAAAATGTGCTCTCTTTCACTCACTGCCGTGAGTAATGGTATAATTTTATATATATATATATATAAAATTCATATATATATCGAATTATTTCTGCTGTCACGTCATCCAATAAACCGTTTTATTTTAATAAGAAACTCTTCAGCAAAAACAAATTAGCAAAATAATTTTAGATAAAATTAAGACCGCTCGAGCTGGATCACGATAATTAATTGACGAGAAAAATTAAGAGCAACTTATTTTTACAATACTTCTCTTTAACTTCACTTCTTCTTGTTTGTTTGTTTGTCTGCTACAAATCTTGTAATCGAAATTTAATACACTTCTACTTATCCTATCGATATGAAATTTTGCACACTTGTGTACAGTTGGAGACAATGCATGAATCAAATGTCAAAATAAATGATTCTAAAAATTAAAAAAAAAAATAAAGATTAAAAAAATTGAAAAGATAATTTTGTCAGCTACAAATCTTATAACTGATATTTGACACACTTTTACCTGTCTAATTGATCTGAAATTTTAAACACTTGTGTGAAGTCAGAGGCAATGCATGAATCAATTAATAGAATAAATCATTTTGAAAAAAATTATAT
>NW_025942525.1:0-273 GCF_000764305.2 Hyalella azteca
GCCACTGCCTCTAGCACCACTGCCTCTAGCGCCACGGTGATTGGCCGACGACTTACAGCCTAGTAAGTCGTCAACCAATCACCGCTGCTCGTCGCTGAATTTGCGATCATCGGCGCTCCGCAAGCATCGCATGGCGATCGATGATACCATCAATATCTGATCAACCCCCACCCCTCGTGCATTCCACAGCACTGTGTACTTTAGGTAGGAATACTTTACCCACAACTCTGGTAGGAATAGCATTATGAATAAGAGGACGCGTGTGCCGGCATG
>NW_025942526.1:0-805 GCF_000764305.2 Hyalella azteca
AAAGTCTATCCTAATTAGTGAAGAAACGCATAGGGAAGAGCCGAGCCTGTTCGAAGCCTCTCGGTTCTCAAGTGAGATAAGTGATTGATTAATAGTGATTGCTTTTGAAGATAGTTAGCTCGCGGAGAGAATTTCAGACTCTGAAAATTTATTTTTGCTTCACTTTGTTGTTATTATTGTCCGAATATTTACTTCGATTCTATTTGAAAAACCATCACCTCATTTCTGTCACGAGTAATAATAAGTTCCGAACTTATTGAAACAGTTAAAATAAGACAATATCACAATGATTTCATGAGGTATACCAAACCATTTCCATCATGTTAAAATCTCGGCCTAAATTTATTCAAGGTTTTCGAAAGCGTTCCTGTTCGTGGCTGTTCAGTCTAATCACTTCATGAGAATTGGTCAGTTTTTAATAATATTCAAGCGTGAAATTCATTTCTTATATCTTTTTCTAGATTTTATCAAAAATCGTAGGTAAGCCATTTACTGTTTGGTCAGTTTTTAATAATATTTAGGAAAGTTTTTCAATAAATCATGGCTATATACCTACAAGAAAATGTGTGCCCAAAATATTATGAATCTAATGGCGTACCATAAAAACGCTAACATATTGGAAATAACGGTGAAAAAACGGTCAGAACGATATTCCAGCCTCCGTCCGCCCTATGAAAATAAACCGTTTTGGATTTTTTTGATTTGGCACGAGTATCTGGTTTAAAATTGGAATAAAAACGGCTGCACTGTGTTTTATTTCACGTGCCGGCCGGCCACTGAAATGCTGATAATACCATTTTACAGG
>NW_025942527.1:0-1465 GCF_000764305.2 Hyalella azteca
CGACGACCCAAAAGGTCCTCTATGTTATTTGAGAAGCAAAAATTGACCAAGAACACCACGGGAGAAAAATCTGCATCACCCGTTATGTTGAGAAGATATCAAAGAAAGCGAACAATTTCAGGTAGACCTCCACCCGTGGCTGACCAATGATAAATTAGTTTCCCGTCAGAAAGCAGTTTGACTTTAGACAAATAGTCCACCGTTTTTCCCGAAGCCTTCAATTGAATTTCGAGCCTTCTTTCATCAAATAATATATGATTAAAAATTACTTTTTAAAGACAACACTTCAAAAGAATGCAGGGTCTCTGGTGTTACAAATGAATTATGGATTTCTAATTATACTATCATATATAAAAACTTAATTTATCAACTTTATTTTTAAAATTAAGAAAAAATCACATTTTTCGAAATTATTTATTAGTATGTCAATTGGTTCATGAATTGTCTCCGACTTTACACAAGTGTGCAAAATTTCAGATTGATTGGACAGGTAGAAGTGTTTTAAATATCGATTATAAGATTTGTAGCAAAGAAAATTATTTTTTTTTTCAAATTTTTTAATATTAAAAATAAAATTCTTTAAAGTTTTCAAAATTTATTATTCTGTCAATTGATTCATGCATTGTCTCCAACTTTGCGTAAGTGTGCAAAATTTCAGATCGATTTGAGAGGTAGAAGTGTTTTACATATTGACTATAAGATTTGTAGCAGACAGACAAACAAACAAACAAACAACAAGAAGTGATGTTAAAGAGAAGTGTTGTAATAAGTAATTGTCAGCGGCCAATTCACTTGACCTGATAGAGATTGAGGACGAGTCAACATCTGATAGATACGTGATAGATCACGCGATCAAGACCGCAGTAGTGGGCGGAAGCGAACGTTATAAAAGGGCTAGCAAGCAACCTTAAGCAAAGCCCCAGTAGCTGATGAGCACTCCGCGATGTAGCGTGTAGCTTGAGTTCTCCGACCTTACGGTCGATGCCGTAGCTCATAACTCTGTATCGCAACTCTGTATTACCACCCCGTATACAAGATACGTTATCTGGACTTATGTGTCTTACTTATCCCTCACTACCTTAGTCAACGTAACCCGATCCTCAGGTAGAGCTTAATATAATGAGTTCAATGTCTTGAGCGCAACCTCGGACATAATACAAGTCATCCAGATGCACGGGACGCGTTGATAAACGAGAATTAATGCCATGACGTCAAATGGTAAAATTCCCATTGACAAATCCAGAATAACCTGCTGCTGTCTTATGATGAATAGAAAGAATGGAAACCTCGAAGTTGGACTGCATGGTAATAATCTAATTGTGCAAATTTGTCATTGAAAAGCTATGGCCAGCAATTGAGACAATCCTAGATCAATGATAGTCCATTAGAGGTTGTAACGAATTCATGGTAACTCTCTATTCCGTGGAAATTCCAGCAACCAATTGCAAGAAATCTTGCAAAATGC
>NW_025942528.1:0-13765 GCF_000764305.2 Hyalella azteca
GCTTCACTAAAGAGCACTGAAGGGAATACCCGCGCTTCACTAAAGAGCACTGAAGGGAATACCCGCGCTTCACTAAAGAGCACTGAAGGAATACCCGCGCTTCACTAAAGAGCACTGAAGGAATACCCGCGCTTCACTGAAGAGCACTGAAGGGACATCACCGGAAGCACGGCGCTGCAGACACGGAGTGTCTCCCGTAACCGACGCGCGACGCTGCGCTGAGAAGCTCTTACCTCAATTGCTTCCAGAGGCTAGAACACCGCCACGCTTTGTAATTATAGTTCACTACAGTAACAATGCAATGAATGGACTTTTACAGTGGAAAACTGCACAGACGTCTCATACAGTATCATTTTGAATGCCACAGACGCTAGGCCGATTGAATTCTGTTCAGACTTTCGATTGTTTAACTTCGGTGTTTAAATTTCAAATGTATATTCTTTTCAGACTGCAAGAATTTACACCAAGCATGTCATGACGTAGCATTAGTGTCAGTTCAGTTCAATAAAATTCAATTTAGTTCATTTCAATTAAATTCAATTCAGTTCAGTTCAATTAGATTCAGATTAATTCAGTCCAGTCCAATAAAGTTACGATCAATTAAATTAAATTCAGTTCAGTTCAATCTAATTCAATAAAGTTCACTTCATTTTAATGCTGATAAATTTCTAACAATTTATTTCATTACATTTCAAGCCAGTTCAGTTCAGTTTACTTCAGTTCAGATCAGTTCAGTTCAATTTAGTTCAGAACAGTTCAATTCAGGCAAATAACGTTTGTGGTGCGATGTTTTTACGTGCAGATGCAGCAGCAGCATCGTTACTCAAGAGAGTATCTCTGCTGCTGTTCTCTGATCCAACGTTTGAAAAATTGCCAACAGCGTAAGCTGTGAGGCTCCTAATGGTGCTAGGGATGATGCAAAGCACGGATCTGAGTGATGAATTCACCAAAAAGAGGGCGTGGCTGTAGTATGTGCACTCTCAGAAAAATTAGTGTGACTTTATTCAAAATCGATGCTCTTTTTGCCATAAGTGAGTAATCCTGACCACGTTTTGGCCTAGCAAAAAGTGCTACGTCCGCTCTCTGTTCGTTCTGGGGGCGAGAGTCTGATACTATTTTGATAACATGGCTTATTCGTTTTTCGGAGTGCGGAATTTTTCTGACCAATTTACAACCTTATGATAAAACGTATGAAATCGTATTTTCTTAGTGAAATTAGCAAACAAATCTGTATAGCACCGACCAGTTAAAGTTCTTAATGACCAAGTAGCTCTAATCGGGTCCTCAATTTAGGTGCGGTTAGTTAAAAGATCATCAAACAATGGATGATCCTCATATAATGCTCTGATGAGGCAATTCTCACAGATATAAAATCAAGGGATGAAAATTTCCTTTCAAGCTCAAATTACCGCCCAAGCACTGATGAACAATGCTGAGCATAGCAACTACTGACCACAAAAGAAATGGTCTATTGAAACACAAAGGGGGCATATAATATATCTATTATAATACAAAGAGAGTATTTCGCTAACTAGAACATGTATTTCTCTGTAAAAAAAATTACTTCTGATATATGTAGGAATACTGGTACCGTGCTTCTCTCATTTCAACCATGACCATAAAAAGCCATCTCTGTTCAGGGTATATAGCCTACAACAAGTATGGCGCTGTTGTACAGACCTTATATATAACAGCGAGATCGGCCCCACGAGTCCAGCAATCTTACTAAAGAATGCGATTAAATCTGCAATAACCGCTTGCCGCGAACAACGAACTTCGGCTGCATTTAGTGCTAGCCAGATTAGAACTTTTCTCTGGAGCTATCGAAGCAACGAATTAATGAGGTACGAAAGTTGGATGAGAAGGCTACTCAAACAGAAGATACCCGAGTTTTCTGATGAAATTGCAAGGAAAATAATTTAGATTTGACTATTGACTATTGATGGTGAGTTTCCCTAGCAGTAGATTGAAATAAATTAAGTTTAATAAGTCAGCTAATTGATAATTCAACCATCAATACTAAATTTTGGGTAAGATATGAAATAAAATTTGTCAAAAGAATGTGATATATCGCAGGAAACTCAACAGTATTATTATGATGCAGGCCTAACCCTTTAATTTTTATTTATAAAATTTCAAAATTCCATAATTTTTCGTAAGCCTCTTTTGAATGAAATCTTTAGAATAGCTGTCAATGATGCCTACTTCGTGAGAGGAATTTTTTACAACAATTTTTTATTTATCCAGCAATGTGTACAAACAGGCTCGCTCTCTACGTGAAACTCGTCCTACATTACAGAATTTTCATGAATGAATGATTTTTATTTGTTTCTAGTTTGTCACAAAACGGGTGCCAATGACATTCTTCTGTAAGTTCGTGCAATAATTTTATTATATAAACTTTTAAAAACAATGGTACCGATATCAGTATTTTTTTGATAAAGGAAAATTTCACTGAAAATTTTGTAGAAATAAATCGTGCGTTTTCAAGTATAATTTATGGAGCAACGAGGAATTTAGTACTGTTAAGTTATTTGCATATTCAGCAAAACAGCGACGATCCTGCCCTAATCCGAATCAAAGTTTACCTCTTGTCAAACATACCACAACTTCTGAAACCCGCGATGTTGAGATGGTCGGAAAACAAATCCTGGAAGTACTCCAAAAAGTAATGGATCTTATAGTACAAATACCCATATGGGTCATTTAGTCAATATACCAAATTTATGAACCTTCTTAACCACGGAACGAGCAGAGAGCGAACATAGCACTGATAAACCCCTTCCTCCGGGCCAAACCGGGTCTGGATGACCTACACAAGAGCAAAAATGTGAATTGTTATTTGAAAAAGTCCCACTTATGTCTCTGAGTGTGGCATGCACATCCCTGCGATTATGTCGCCGTAGGTCGCGTGCAAGTATCAAAGTTGAGACAGCTAAGGCAAGCTCCCTACAAGTTTACCCCATTCGAGGGGACCCGTTTGGGGTAAATTTTAAGTTTACCCCAAACCAGGCATGTAACGGCATCGTCATTCTTAACTGCAATGACGCGAGTTGAGGGCATTTGCTTCCTTACACTCAGAAAAATAAATGACTGTTAATATCCTAATTGCGATGCATTTTCTGCTCGTAGCGTAGCACTGATACGTCCTTTTGTCTAGCTAAACTGGGTCAGGGCGACCCACAATAAGCCAAAATTTGTATCGCTAATGGGACAGAATCACACCTCATTTGTTTGAGTGTAGCCGAAAGGTCGCCCTACGAAGGCCTGCCCGGTGGCTTCAGTTGGCTCTCGCCACAAGCTAGCACTCAAAGAAATTCATGAGACTTTGTCCAACTAGCGATGCAATTTTGCTTTTATGTGGGTCACCTTGACCCCTGTAAAAAAATATATATCACTGTTACAAGTAGCAAGTGTGTCACTATTCAGACAATATCTCCCATCCAAATTTTGTGATTTAATGATGCAGTGAAATTGTGCTGCATGCGAGACAATCTCACAATTATCATAACTGGTAAACTATACATTTTCGTGATAAAGTTCAGTTGATTTGCGAATCAAAGATAAACGCGATTGCACAGCTAAGAAATTAAGTACGATAGAGTTCCGTTCACAACATATATTGATACAACAAAGTGTCATTATATGTAGTGAAGTGTATTGTAGAAAGAGCTGTTTTAACTGAGGCATCTCTTGGATGATTTTGACAATCAATTCTCATTCGCTTTATAATAGCTGTAAAATTTAAATAGTATTACTCTTCTTCAACTCGGACTCTATTTATGTTGGATTTTGATTTTAAAAGTTTTTAGTGTTGATTTCACTTTTTATTAAAAGATGATTAAATATAACGAGCTTAGACCCAATTGCCTGGGAATTAAGCTGCATTGTTACTTATTTTAACAAAGGCCACTTCGCAGTTCATGAGGCTTTCTTACGACCAAAATTAACAAGAAAAATAATTAATATAAATGAAAATTTAGTCATGAAGCTATTTACTAACCCGAAATTTAAATATTTAATCTTTAAAATGTTAAAGCTTTCAGTTATGACCTTTTTCACTAAGCTTATCATTTTTCCGCAATTCATTTCTAAATCACGCATGATTGAGCGCGTTCCAGTTTACGAGTTTTTCAATTTCCTGAGTTGACTTTGCTATCCGTTCGCTTTCTATTTGCAAGCGATTATATTTCTTATCGAATAATCTCAATTCCCTCTCATGGGACTCATCGCAAAGTTTTAATTGAATATCTTCACAGGCTGAGTCTAGAGGTGACCAAGATAACTCTTCTGCCTAAACTTTTTCTCGAGTGTAAATTGGAAATTTCTGAAGTTCAAGGCATTTGTCCGGGAAATATTCCCTGTTTTTTTTCGAAGGGTTTTACTAGATTCGAGTTGAGCGGAAATCTTGCTAAGTGAAGCTGCCGATTCTCTACCGAATTCTCAGTATGTGAGACCCTATAGGCCTACGTTTTCAACTAATAAACTAGCTCAACAAATCTATGCTCGGTGAGTCTGTGTGATAATGTTTAGAAAACAGAATATATGTACGTAATTGATGAATAGGATTTTGAACGTAACATTTTCCGGTAATAAAATAGAATGAGTGTCATTTTTTTGTGTTTATTGTCAGAGGCACTATAATGCTAGTTTGGGGAGCTGGTTTGATTCTTAAATCGGAAAGGCAGGAAAAACTAGTTTCAAATTAAAGAAACTGTGGCATGAATAATGTGTATTGCAATAATAATTCCCATTAAACTTACGCACTGCGTGATGCAATGAGGTATATTTTTCGTGTGCAACTCATCACTTTTTTCATGCCTGACTCCAAATGATTTGGTCAAAGTCTTTTTGGTCTCAAACTAATCAAATTTAGGTAGCTCATCAAATTTAAAGTAGTACCATAAAATAATTTTCGTCGCACAAATTCCAGGAATTCTAAATCAGCGCAGGCCGCGATTTTTGGCTTCCTCGTACCTTAAAAATGCTCTAATTTCTGTGCGTCATTCATTCGTGCATAAACAACCTGCTATCGTTTGTATCAAATATTAGAAGGGGACTTATAGGGGACTGATTATTCTTCAAGATAATTAATACAAGGATGAATCAAAAGTGAACAAATAAAATTATCTGGAGTGACTGCAAAACCATAGCAAGTGTACCTGAGTATCCATTCTATGGGAATCCATTGGAAGAAGCTATCCATTGCAACGCTATGGATTCAAATGGAAAGAATTCCATTGGCAGGCAAACGGATCTTGTGCCTCGTAAATATCGTACCGATATTGAGCTCCAAGTCAAAGTTGCAGCCGTGGCTGCCGGGAGAAGCCGTTGTCGTAATCGCAGAGCCGATGTGGGCCGACCGATCGGCCGACACATCGGCTGAGAAACGCAGAGCCGATGTGAGCCAACTGATCGGCCGACACATCGGCTGAGAAACGCAGAGCCGATGTGAGCCAACTGATCGGCCGACACATCGGCTNCCGACACATCGGCTGAGAAACGCAGAGCCGATGTGAGCCAACTGATCGGCCGACACATCGGCTGAGAAACGCAGAGCCGAAGAGGGCCGAGCGATCGGCCGACATATCGGCTGAAACGTTAACGTGCTTCTTATCAGATTTTATTCGATGAACATGGTTTCAGAGTGAATGTGTGTGATATTCGTTTACATTCACATGTTGTGCATTGGCGAGCAAAATGACAGATAAAATTCATTAATTTTGTAGAAATGTCTATGCGTGCAGCTGTCTGATCTGAGACTGAGACATCGGTAAGCGTTCTAACAACATTATCTCACCATATCCTCGTGAAACTGACATTAAATGCTCAGTATATTTTTTCGCTGATTTCAAAACTAATTGGACTGATATATATATTATTGAATAATGCATGATAATTTGATGACATATGGCAACGTCACGAATAGCTTTAGGCGTTATTTTCATGGCAATTCACTTCATTTATTAATTTATTCACAATTCACTTTTGAGTGATACTTTCTAACATAAACATTGTACGATATTCGCCGTGACGAAAGTAAAGACTATCGTTGTTTGTTCTGGAAGGCTCTGGGGAAAAAGTGCTTGCTTAGTACTGCAGGATCAGGAAAAAGGAGCCGAGTGGTAGTTGTAAATTTGTTCGAGTTTACTCACGATATTCTGCAGTGTTTGCAGTCCTCTCGAACCTCCGCTGCTACACTTGACTCTCGCTGCTTATGTTTTGAAGAGGCTCGTTCGAAAATAAATGACTCAATCAAAATGCCAGGTCTTCTGGGGCCATTTGTCCGATAAATTTCAAGCCATTGCTACTGAATGCCCAATAATTTTTGCCCACCTCTTGCGCCATTCTTCGAAGGTATCGAGTAACGCACTCGATTGTGCCAGGGACGTTGAGATGCAGCCGCTGCATCGAGACACTGAGAAATGTTCACTGAATTTTCCTCGATACATTCAACACATTCAATGGCGAACTTTTTATTCCAGGTTCGCTCCTTTATGCGCGAAAAAGTATATTTTCGCTTCAATCCAATATTTGTGTATGGAATGTTCCGTTGAAAGACTTCGAAAATAACAGAGGCTTAGCTAAATCAAATTTAATAATTACAAATCATTGAATTTGCTAACAAAATGTAGTAATTGTTTCCTAGTAAACATTTTTTTCTAATTTCGTGTTATCAAAGCAAAAGTTCATAAACTCACTAAGAAACTCGTTTCATTGGCGCTCTTATGAGTTAAAGAAAAAAAACTACCTCCAGGGACCACAATACATTGAAATTCTCTGATATCTATAAGGGTTCACAAAACAATTCATGAAAATAAAAATATTAGCAATATGGCAACAGGGCTGATTTATTAAATGTATATTAAGCAACTGAATCAGTTCGTGAGGATTTACTCACTGTAAGTACAGGTGAAACGCTATAAAAATATGCATGCAGAAATTTTATCCATCACTCGAATAAATACTTTAATGCATAGAATCTATTAAAAAGTATCTAGAAAACACATGAATTTATTTTTCAGTCGTTCCTCAAGGAGCAGCAGCTCTATAAGATATAACAGGCTTATTGTGTTTTTTGGCTCGACATTTTTTTCGCGCTCGACGTTTCCAGTTTGAGAGATTTTTTAATTATAAAAACTTAATAAAAAAACTTCACCATAAAACTTAAGATCCAATTAAACGTTTGAGTTTAATTTAAAGAGGAATATATTTCAAATTTAATTCATACATAATTTTTTTACTGGAACACACCCAGTACTTTTATCATTAATTTAATTAAATCGCAAGTTCGCCATGAATTTAAAAGCAGAGAAAGCGCCAAGAACTTTAATAAAGATTTGATTAAATTATATGGAGTTATCGCAGCGTTAAATAATTTATAACATTAATACATGGTTTTAAGGCATGTCTAGAGCAGGTTTGCTTGCTCGAAACATGTCGTTATTCAACAACAAGAATGCTGATGCACATAAACCTCGCGTACCTTGACTGCTTAGAGTAAAGAGCTTCTGGCACGCACTTTCTTTTCCTTCAGTTGATCCTCTCGAATATTATAGACAATAAAATCCTGTTGCAACACTCGAATGTTGTAGACCCTAACATTGAGATTCATCATACGAATATTATTGGCCCTAACATTCAGTTGCACCACAGAATATTCTACACCTTAAAATTCAGTTGCACCACTAAAATATTCTAGACCGTAAAACTCAATTATACCACTAGAATATGCTAGAACACAATAACCTTGAGCATCTTCTTCTAGAATCTTACCTATCCTAACCTAACCTAACCTTTTACCTCTTCGTTTGCGCTTCACAAAGTTTCAAAATCTTAACTAACTTCGGCGGACGCTAAAGTTAACGCGGATCTTTTGCCGCTTATGTGATGCGACCCAAAACGCGGCCATCTTTACTCAGAGTCAGAAGAGACTACTTTCAGAACCTCAGAGTCAGAGATGACGTCCCTCAGAACCTCAGTGTCAGAGAGGATGACCCTCAGAACCTCAGAGTCAGAGGGGATGACCCTCAGAACCTCAGAGTCAGAGGAGATGACCCTCAGAACCTCAGAGTCAGAGATGACTACCCTCAGAACCTCAGAGTCAGAGAGGACGACCCTCAGAACCTCGGAGTCAGAGGGGATGACCCTCAGAACCTCAGAGTTAGAGAGCTGCCACTCTGAATCTCCGAGTCGTCTCACAATGTTGCTCAACATACACTGCAGCTAATTCAAAATTTTATGGATGCTGAAAGAAATTCGAGACAAATTCATATAATTTTCCGCTGTATTTATCCAAAATCGCACAGGGACCTAAATAACATAATAATATGCAAATAACTGTATAATATATTCACAATTCTTTTTAGACGTAGCAACTGCTCGTTAAACATGAATCGATCATTTTTTATGAATTCTTCTTCACATTGGATATAAAATAACCTACAATATAATTAATTCTCAATAATCTCTGATAGTGTCTTACTTTCCAATCTTATTTCAACGGCGACGTCGCAGTCTGTACGTTTACAAGCTGTTTGTGTTTCTTCACCATTTTTAATTCATTATCCATTCATTACGACTCTCGCATTGCTTATTCATTGATCGTCCATTCATCACTTTTTGAGTATCAATTCTTCATTCCTTATCCGTTCATTAATTACTTCTCGCGAACCCATTCTTAATTCATTATCCATTTATAACGTTTCGCGAATCTTTTCTCCAATTCACGTCTTCATTGTCAGTATCATTGATGAATTTTCCAATATATGAAAACCCGGTCTACAAAGCTCATGTGTGAAAACAGCCGAACTTTTTTACGCTTGTCATATTTTTTGCAGTGATTCCCGTGTTTATTTTTGCAGTGATTCCCATGTATATTTTCGCAGTGATTCCCATTAATATTTTCCCTGTGATTACGGTGTATATTTTTGCAGTGATTACCATGTTTATTTTCGCATCCTAATTCTCTTTACATCCCAATTCCTGCACTACCCCGATTTTCCTCCCAATTCCCTCCTCATTTAACCTTCTATTTTTCCTTTTTCACTTCCCTTCTTTCCTCCCCTTTATCCCTTTCCTTTTTCGATGTCCTCCATCATGCTCAGGACCTCCTCTGATCTCTTCAAGCTTTTGATCCAGAAATTTTCCCATCGGAAGTGTCACGCAGAAGTTACCGCTACTCTGATCACCTATAAACCATCAAAGAAATACAATAAAGACTCCCTTTTTGCTTCAAATATCAGGTATGGGATATGTTCCGGTGGTCGTACATTTAAGCGAAATTCTTAAACTAATGCAAGTTGGATTTATTCACATATTGACCTAATAATTCAACAGCTTTTAACCAAATTTTAGTATTTTTAACATTTCATGCAGGGAACTTTTAATTTACTGGTAATCATATCAATTTATTTAAATTCTTTTACACTCAAGCACTGGATTGACATTCAAATTGAGAGATTTAAAACGGACTCTAATTTGACGCATGAGGTGTCAAAGGAATGAGGAATGATGCAGCATTTTTATACCTTCTAATGAAAGTATAATTTTATACCTCTGCAGTGTGTGTCACAGAAATTTGCTGACAGATTTCTCTGTGACAGATTTTGCTCGTCATGTCCGTCCGTCCGTCTGTCTGTCTGTCTGTGACTTCACGTTGCCGAGTATCCATGATACTCGGCAACGATAAAATGTGCTTTTTGTCACTCAAATTTGTGCGCTGTTCTATATCTCCGAATTTTTTACGTTTAGTTTATTTTATTTTTGGCTGGGTACAGGGCCACTAAAAATTATCCAACCGAGCGATGAACAACAAAGGAAAACTTGGTGCGGATCGCCAAGAATTCGGGCGGTGATCCAAAAATTCACGAGCGAGACTTCGATTTTTTCGGCCTTTGGAAGTTCAACGTAAAAGAATCTGCCCTACCAGCAGCATACCGTAGAATGCCAGGGCAGATTTGTATTTGTTATAAAATAAGTTATGCGAGAAAAATTACATTAAAGGTTCTACATTATTATGTCAATTATATTGGTGTCCATTCACAAAATTTTTTTTCCAAATTTTCTGCATTTAATTCAATGTAGATAGATGTTGGTACCAGAAAATTAAGCACCATAAGTCTAACAATAGATTTAAATCTGACGATCGTTAGATTCGAAAATAGAATTTCGAGTTTAACAATAGATGTCTAATGTGATTAAGTCAAATCAATTAATTTGAAAATACCAGCGAATTCCCAAAATTAAAATCCACACAAACTAACGCACGCATTTTCATACTCTTTATATTTTACTCTCCATTTCTATACTCTAGTCAATTTTTAAGGAGCTGGTGCAAATAAACAACCAACTATATTTGTTGTTCCCATGTGATTTGCCCCATGGAAGTCAAGCCAAATAATATGTTATGCAAGTCACGCTACCAGAGCAACGCAGCGTGACTGTTGAACTGCCTAAAATCTCATGTCGCAGACTATGCTCGACGAATCCACAATTTGCAATGAAAATAAGAACAAATATAAAAAGAAAAATCATATAAGATGCAACTCTTGCATCAGAATCTTCTTCGTTTGGCTTAGTATATATGTAATGCGCTTACAAAGTTTTTTGGATATTTTTGTCAATTGTAATTAGGTTCGTGCTTAAGCTCATTAAACGAGTCGCTACCACATGAAAAAAAAATCCCATGAGGTTTTATTGTTCTAAATTTATCGGTAACTGGAAAAAAATTCCGATGAATAATTTATTGCCGTTGGTAAATTCCAATATAGAAGATAATAATTTTCATTCACCAAATTTTGAGTTCAATTGGCTGAAAAACTATCACTCATAAAATGCGGGGAAAATTCATATTTCCGGAGGCAGCTAGCTTCTACCACAGAGCAGAGTCTATATACACTTACATCGTAAAATTTTCCTGCATCGAAAAATACTACTTAGATAATTATATCATTATTAAATGTAATATCATTATCATTACCTATACTATAATGATATTACAATAATTCAAATAATATTATAGTGATCATCACTGTAATTTTCTGTATCATTATTATATGCAACAATTATTTCCATATCATACGTAACATATGTTACATTTGCTATTGCGCGTATTGTTGATTAAGGTTTATAGCGAATAAAAACTATGAAGCTGTCATCTAAATGAAATCAGTACGTGTAGACGTTGATGGACAGCTTACATGGTTCTGTTGCTTGGTCTAAACTTGTGGGTCACAACGGGCGTGTCAAAGCAATTTCCAAGATGCATGTCAAGGCTGTAAAATCTGATGGCCGCAGTCCAATGACTCGATCCTTTGCGTCGTAGATATGGCTTATGAAAACAGCTCGTCAGTCCAAACTGCCGAATGAAATCGGGATTTCGAAATGCTGAATGTTAGTATAGTTGGGTAAAACATGTTCAGTAGGAGAGATTAGAATTAAAATGGTTTAGAAAACTGCTCGTTTGATTATAACCTGCCAAGAATTGTACGTTGAAGCAACGTTGAGTAAACGTTTTTTAGACGAAATCAACTCGTAATCAACGTTCTTTCATCGACAATTGCTTGGTGGGGAGGCAACAAAATATGAAGTATTAGCAAGAATCCAGATTGCCTCGGATAAAATTTTAATTACGGTAGCCGTTAAAAAAATAACTTTTTTTAGCTTCCAATGAAATCTCCATTACTCACTTGCAATGTAAATTGAATTCATCAGTCAGTGCGAGTGAACTGTTCACTCAATGGGAAGGTCGAGCTGCCAGAAGTTCGTTTTATTGCACAAAAGGTTAAAGGGATTCAGGGGATCGCAATTTGCGAGCTATGCGATGGAGAGCTGACTTATCAACAACAACCTGAGGGCAGGTCGCCCGCTAACTTTTTGATAGGAACAATTAGAAGTTTGCCTCGATTATCCTTGCAAAACAACTCCGCAAATTGCCCTCTAAATTAGAGCGCCCCAGGATTAGAGTGGGAAGAGATGCGAAGCTTAGCGGTGATGGGAAATAGTGGAGGAATCTGTGGCGGAAATTTTTACTGAAAAACCTGTAAGGAGCAGGAGACATTGCCAAAACTGCGGAATTTGTTCAGACGCTGGAAAAAAAAAAAAACAGATTGAGTTGAGGCGATGATGGTAGGAATGTTCAAAGTCCTCGCTTTGATTACAAGATCTAGTGAAATAAAGGATTTTCATGGTGACAGACAACAAAGTATATATTTTGATTTCACCAAACGATATTTTAATTAAACCAAACGATTATTTAATCAAACTATTTACACAGTCAATTTTGATATAAGTTATTATCGAGGGAAATTTATCAGTCCCCACATTTTTGCTTAATATATAAATACATACTGTTTTCTTCGTGTAATAAAAGAAGTTGTTGAGCATTTAACGTTCGGGGAATAAATATCATCTCTCAACTCGATTGAAGTTGAGATCCACAGTAGCCATGTGGCATAAAAATAAATTCGATCATATTTAATGAGCTCCAGAACGTCTACATCGCTGCAAATGAAGCCATTTCAATAAAAAATAAAGAATGGTGACTTATGCATATAAGAGATGTCTCTGAGATCTTGTTCACGTATAAGGTCAGGCAATATTTGCTTCCATGAATTCTCTTTAATATCCATGCCTGCAATTTAATATATCACATTGCCAAATCATTTTCCTCTAGGAGAATTTTCTATAAGCATATTCTTCCACAAGACTCTTATTCTGGAATGATGTTCTAGAAACTTTTTCTATTATTTTCCTATTCAAAAAGAATTTTCTTCCATAATAATTTTCCATAAGCATCACCTCGAAGCATATTCTTCCAGGAGCTCTTCTTCTAGGAACATATTCTTCTAAAACAATTTTCTAATTTACTCCTCGAACTGAAGTCAGTAGTGCATCAGATATATATAGGCTATCGTTCAAACTTTCGATTCGTTCGAAATTCTGAAATTGGTTTTCTCTATAGTGCATAGAGCGCTTGTGTATGAATGGAAATAAGAGTCACATGTAATATTCCTATATGTTCATTATTTAAAATCCTCAATTTCAGTTGCTGAATTAGTTGTGGTCCTCCAATCGTTTAGAATGCATTATTAGATTCACGATAAACTTAATGAAAGGGAGAATTTCGCTAAGTTGTATAGGACGTACATGTATAATTACTGGTGTAAGTAATCGTGTTCGTGTATTTCTTAGTCTGTCTCATTTCAGTTTGCTTAGAAATAGAACTTTTTGATTAATTGGAAATATTATTTCATATTTTAATTCAGCTGCAATAATACACAACTTGGTTTTTGGAGGACTTGGTACGTTACCGCCACCATATCATCGTTTGTACATACTTAGTATTCACGAAGTGATGTTACGTGAATACTACACTAAGTTCAATCATGGGTTCTCAACTGCGGTGCATTGCAAGAGCTTATCAACATGCGGGGCAGCTACTACAGCAACAGTCCATCACAGCTCTTAAAGGGATGCCGATGCTACGTTGACTGCGCTTCCATGTGTCGACCAACTCAGCGTGCCCTGGTAGTATATTTTCCTGTCTCACCCCACGAAACAACTGATGTTCAATAAACGTTGAACTAAAAGTTGATTTGTTGACACAAAGTTGATCTAACGATGTTTCAATGTTATTTACGTGGAAGAGCTCTTCCTCGAAACGCTAGCGCAATAGCCATGAATTGTTTACACTAGAACAGCAACGCTAGCTCAATAACAATGAACAATTCAAACTAGAAAAACAACGCTAGCACAATAACAA
>NW_025942529.1:0-12474 GCF_000764305.2 Hyalella azteca
GTATGTCGTGCCCTCGAATTTCGTGCCCTCGAACGTCGTGCCCTCGAATGTCGTGTCCTCGAACGTCGTGCCCTCGAATGTCGTGCCCTCGAATGCGCACCCTCGTGTCCTTGTTTCGCTGAGATTCTCACTTCTAAGAATGTTGAAGCCATTTGGTTTCTCGTAAACTAATGCATAAACCAGTGGTTCCCAAAGTGGGCGAAATCGCCCCCCTAGGGGCATTGGAAAGATTTTGGGGGGCGGTAAGGAAGAAGAGGGCGATAGGGGGGCGATAGTCCGAGGTCGAAGTAAGAAGTTCCAACGTTTGTTTGACGATTTGTACACTACACGTGCAGCACATGACTCCCAGCGATAGTTTTTTCACCCAGATCTGTTTTTTTAACCTCTCCTGGGTTTACATCTCGGACAAATTAACGGCTGGACTCGCAGCCGGTCTCACAGCCAATTTCCAAATTCAGTGATCAATGAATATCTCTCAAACAAATGAACTTAGCTCGATGAAACTTAGTACACGTATTCATTATAGGACTTAACGATAATGTTTATCTCGTGAAAATTGTTTGAATTTCGCCATCGTTTGTTTTTGCTATAGTTACATGGCTATACGGGCCGAAATTCACAGTGATCAAGCTATTTCTTCCAAACTACTGAACAGATTCGAACGAAATTTTGAATTTGCAGCCCTAACTACCGAACGGTAATGTTTAGCTTGTTGACATTTTTTTATTGTGCCTTCGTTCGCGAGTTTTTTTTTTCATTTCACCTTCATTCGTGATTTAAACAGCAATCCGTGTTTAAATTCGCAGTAATCAAGAAATTTTTTCCAAACTGCTGAACAGATTTGAACGAAACTTAGTATTTAAATACCTAACCTCAGCAACGGTGATGTTTAGCTCGTTACAATTTTTTAGTTTTGCCTTCGTTTGCGAGTTAAACGGCTATACGTATACGGCTATATATATGTACACGGCTCTTGGTTAAACCGGCCGGTAGAAAAGCCGGTCGTTCCTCCTATATCTGTATAACTCGCGAACGAAAGCAAAATAACAAAATTGTCACGAGCTAAACATCACCGTTGAGAGGTTAGGTAATTATATACAAATTTTCTTTGAAATTGTTCTGTAGTTTAAAAGAAATTTCTTGATCGCCGCGAATTTAAGTGACAAATTACCCGGCGATACGGGACGATTATAAGGAAGTGTGAAATCATGAATGACGGTGAAATGAAAAAAAATCGCAAACGAAAGTAAAATTGAAAAAAATTTACAAAAAATCACCGTTTGGTGGTTAGGAATGTATATATTCAAAATTTCATTCAAATATGTTCAATAGTTTGGAAGAAATTCTTTGATCACTGCGAATTTCGGCCTGTTTCGCAATATACGCGTAACTCACGAATGAAGGTGAAATTTAAAAAAAAATTTACGAGCCAAACATCGCCGTTAAATTTTGATGAATACGTTTTGCAAGTTTCATAGAGCTGCGTTCATTAGTTTGGGAGATATTACTTGGTAATTGAATTTGGAGATTGGTTATGAGACCGGCCACGAGTCCGGCCGTAAATTCGCCGGCGATGTCCTAGGTTTCTTGTGCTGAAACAGTTGAAACAGCTGAAAAACAGATACCAAAATATGTGCGTGCGATGCCACTATGAATTTAATAGACAGGAAGAGACTATAAAGCGCTACGAGCTTAAATGTTTTGGTTGAAGGTCTTTCCAAAGCTTCATTAAAAAAGCTACTTTGTACGTGATGAAGTTCAAGTCAGTTTCTTTGCGTTTTTGAACGTTCACCAGCGCGTGCGTGCCATTACAACATAAACAAATTTTCCTGCCTTCTTTTGTCACATTTTAGGTGCAGCGTATTCTTATAGGTGCGGTTCTTGTAGGTCTTATATTATAGGTTCTTGTATATATGTTTTGGGTGCGTATTCTTATATTATATATTAATCTGATACAATAATACACGGATGTCAACTGATGGTAATTATATTGCAGTCATGCGTAGCGCAACCTGATAGCCCGGTTCTAAAATTCTGCAGCTGCGCCTAAAATTATTTACCAGCTTATGGTGAACAAAACATTAAGTAAATTGTGAATATGAGCTCATATAGATCTCTGTGGAGAACGAAGTCTCGGATCTTATTTAGAATAAACACCCTAGACATTACTGAGCAAATCTACAAGAATTTATTTGTATTCATATCGAGGATAATTGAATTATTATTACAAACAGATTATGTCTGTTTAAACATTTTTTAAGAATTACAATTCAATCTCAAAAATTACATTGTCTTTTATTCACTAGGATTTGCTAAGATGCTTATTCATTTTATGGTCTGATGTCTCGTACATATACCAATGTTACTGAAAAGGTGAAATCTCTCAGTAAGTGCCAGACATAAATAATCTGTTTGAACGATATCTTTGAAGTTTAAATGACGGAAAAAATGAACTCTTAATTTTTTGGATGCGTGCTGAAGTTTATGTATTAGTTTACGAGGAACCTAATTGCTTCAAGAAGCACTTGTGTAGCAGGAAAAAGAATTACAATCTGGGAAGTGAGAACGTCAGCAAAACAACAATGAATATCAACATAATAATAACAATAATAATCAACGAAACAAGGACAAGAGGGCACGAATGACTTCCGAGGGCACGACATTCGAGGGCACGACATTCGAGGGCACGAATAAATTTATAGAAAAGAGTCTCAACACGACAATTGAATTGTATACTGTAATGATCTTTCGTGCGAAATTTCTATTATGTACAAGAATTTAAATAAAAAATGAGTATAGAGCGAGTTAAAGTTACCCTAGAAAATAAGATTAATTAAATCTTTGCGACGTACTTCCACAGTCAATCAATTTGAAATCGTACCAATTATTTTATAAGCACTTTGAATCGAACTTTTGCAGAGTATATAAGTTATCGATTAAAGTGATTTTTTTATTTATGATACTGACGAATTGCGTTAAAAGTTCAGGACTGCGAAGTTTTCCATGCACTACCGGCATGCATCTTCGGCAGACATGGCATCCTTTCATTGTAATAGTTCCATAGGTCCATTATAAACTTATTAAAGTATTGTGCAGCTGTGACGCTATCGTGGATGCCTGGGTTGCCCGAAGGCAGCGTGTTTTGTTGGTGACGCGTTCGTGCTGCGAGTGTAACGCAGGTGAAGTCATGTGATACATGGAACTGGTAAACTGGTCCAATAATGTACAGATGTCAACTGATGGAATTTTGGAACCTAATAATAAATGCTCTAGGATTTTTTCCCTGTGAAAATATTTCTGCTCCAGGAAAATTTTTTTTGCTCTAGGTTTCTTTGTTTTCTCTAGGAGAAGATTTTTCCTAGGATTTTTTTTACTGTAGGACAATTTTTTTGAGTAAAAAGTACAATCTAGTAAAAGTTTTGTTTGTGCTCTAGGAAAATTTTCTCCAGCCGAATCGTGTTAAGAGCGTTCCATTTTATTGACCATCTGGAAATACTCTATATTTTTTATAAAGATCATTTCCCTCTCTAGAAATATATTAATAAACTCTGCTTGTTACAATTGCCTCTGACATTACCGCCCTGGATGTTGTTATCTCGGTCTTAATTGTTTTGATAAATTATAAGTAATTAAGCATTTCAATAGAATTAATTTCATCATTTTTACCGCCAGTCTCAAGTCGGTGGCTTGAATTTGTCAATTTAAAGACTTTCAACTGCTGGTTTTTAATGTTGATTAAAAACCTGATTAGGTAAGTGTGTTTAAATGCATATTTGGTTTAAATTAATAAAATATTCTGCTTAATTAAACCGATTGTGTTTTTTATATTTTTCTTTTTCCATGTCCATTGAAGATGCTTCAGGATAATTTTTCTCCATTCTAACAGGATTGCTTATAATTGTAGGCTATATTGTATAATATAGTCTATAATCTATATTGACTATAATTGTACAGTGGTATCAAGTTGTCACTATTCATCGGTTTCATTGATTTTTTTCCACTACGCTACAAAATCCCTTCANATAATTGTAGGCTATATTGTATAATATAGTCTATAATCTATATTGACTATAATTGTACAGTGGTATCAAGTTGTCACTATTCATCGGTTTCATTGATTTTTTTCCACTACGCTACAAAATCCCTTCAATGTCTGGCATAGATTATCAATGTCTGTGAAATAGTTAGCCATTATCACTTCTTTATAGAGACTATATATTTATCACGCGTACGAGTGATTTGATTACGTTAATAAAAACGGAAATTTAGTTTAACATTTCATGGTCCTATTGATTCTTAGTCATAGCAAAATACCGCTGTTGGAAATAGGAAGTCATCTAATTAAATCAAGAAAAGATCCTCGCCCTGGGTTTATAGAATTTATTAATAAGCGTAAATTAAGAAGCATAAATAGAAGCTACTGTCAAAATAAGGACTAGCAACTTGTCCTAAAATTTCTATCACCAGATAGGTTATATGTTTGTCTAGGCGTGTAAAATGACAGCATCTCCATATAACATTTTTTAAACACACAGATATGACATAAGTAAAACAAGTGCATGACCACGAAATATCAATACAATTTACTCATCTTTAATCTGAATCGAGGATTATCACAAAATAAGCAAGTTTGCCCTGATCAATTAAAACAGAAAACCACGATTATGGTAAACTAACTTAAAAATCAACCCCCACGTTAGGGAGCTCAACATTTTTTAATGTCAGTTTTCGTGCACCGGTGCCACTACATGTTATGTTTTACATCGTAATACCAATTTAAAACTGGTCATATTAAAATACTGAGACTGAAAGACGGTTAGTAGATCCTGCTTCTGTTATGGATTAGCCTGGAAAGATCGGGTTCATAAGGCCAGACGGCCCGGATCCCTTGTGGCATCGTCACGAAAAGTACATAAATCGGCAACAGGCCATGGGCCTATTTCTTCAGTGCCGACACTTCTATTCTAACTCTGGACAGTTTCTGTAACCGTACAGCATTAGGGTACGCACACAGTGAAAGCAGGTTGCCAGCGTGCTGGTTACCTGCTCAGGCTGGTGCCTGAAACCATAGAATACAGAAGCCTATTCGTACAGGTTTTCACTGTGAACACTTACATTATTATCCTATGTTCATTCTTGTGGCAGGTTGGAGCAGGTTGCCCGCGCGGGCAAACCTGCTTTCACTGTGTGCGTACCCTAAAGCCCCATCATTGTACATGGACAACGTCACCATAAACTATCCTCACAATGTGTCCTCAGTGGCCTGTGGCCTCAAATTAAAGAAATATTAAACGTGCGCTAGTAACCTCCTGACATCATCTCTGACGTCACCGTCAGCTGGTACCTCACGTCCGACGTCGACGATAAATGACAATAAATGAATAAGAATGAATGAGAGGCTTGCATTGTGAAGAATAACAATAACAGCCTCGAGAACATTTTTGAAATTTATACTTTCCGTATTAGTTTTGTTAAGGTTCGGGCCACATCGGTGAGATTAATAACATGAGGGAACTTCTCTGTAAAGTGTAACAAAATTGTTTATAAATTCCATGAATAAGAATACAGTAGACTATCGTAAAATCCAATTTGCTTTGAACTATGTATGAATAATTAAAATGTAACGAAGATTTGAGAGCCTAAATTAGTTTTCGAATGAAACATCAGTAATTAAAGTCAATGTTAACAATAAAAAATATATATTTATGTTGAAGACGAAATGTGTTCCAAGTTCAAAGTGGGGAAATTTTTTGTGCGATATCGATTAGTATCTACATCAGTCATACCTGAAATTGCGCCACGTCATCAGTATTCCTGGATATATGTTGGTACACTTACACTCAATTGAGATTATCACCTCCCGGAAAATTAGATAATCTATTTTTGGAGGCGATAAGGCCATCAGAACTTGAACGAACAGGCGGACAGATGGAGTTAGTTGCGTGTGCTACTGAGCCGGTCGCAGCTCAGCCAACTGCTTTTCATTGCCAGCAAATTGTTAAGTCGTTGAAATCTGCGCGTGTGCGACAAGCTCTTGAGAAGAATAGAGGGGTAAAGGCAGGTAAATGAGAGTTCCATGTGTAAGTTTTAATAGGTCTTCCTTCAATAAACATTTTATAATTTCATTGTTATAAATGGAATTCTCGTATAGAAGTTATTCGACAACACCAGGCTAATGATATATTATAGCTAGTAATAAAATGCATTCTCTTGTCACCGATCGAACTCGTATATAACAAATATACTGAGGATGGAGAAAAGAGGAGTGAATGGGAGTTCTATGAGTTAGTATAAAGAGGTTTTTCTTTAATTAACATTTTTGAAATTTTATCCAAACAACGGGGTTTTCTAATTGAAGATATATAATCAATCCCAAGCAACGTCTGAACTGGTATAAAAATGCCTGCCAAACTATACCAATATCAATAAAAATATAGTAATAATATATTTGTTTTGTGTAATAATAATAGTTTGTATAATAATATAATACCAACAGGTCAATAGAACCAGAATGAAAATGCCTGCCGAACTATACCAAGATATATGCGTGAGGTGCCATTAAGAATTTAATAGACACGAAGAGACTACAAAGCACTATCACATTTCAATATTTAAGCTCGTAACGGCGATTTATAGTCTCTTCCTGTCTATTAAATTCTTAGTGGCACCGCACGCACATATTTTGGTATAGTTCGGCAGGCATTCTCGTTCGAGTTCAGACTTTGCTTGGGATTGATTGATCTTTAATTAGAAAACTCCGCTGTTTGGATAAAATTTGTCCCACTCTGAACTTTGAACACATTTCGTCTCTAACATGAATTATGTATTTTTTTATTGTTTACATTTATTGTAACACCTGATGTTTCATTCGAAAAATAATTATAGCTCTAATGTCTTCGTTTATTTTGAATTATTATTTCTACATAATTCAGAGTAAATTGTATTTTACGATGGTATCCTGTGTTCATTATCTATGGAATTCATAAAATTGTTTGACTTACTGAATAATTCCCTAATGTTAATCTTACACATGTATCGCGAACCTTAACAAAACTAATAACGGAAAATCAAAATTTTTAAAGTGTTCTCGAGGCTGTTATTCTTCACAGTGCAAGCCGCTCATTCATATATATTCATTTATTGTCTTTCATCGTCGACATCAGGCGTGAGGTACCCAGCTGACGGTGACGTCAGACGTGAGGTACCCAGCTGACGGTGACGTCAGACGTGCGGTACCCAGCTGACGGTGACGTCAGACGTGAGGTACCCAGCTGACGGTGACGTCAGAGATGATGTCAGGAGGTTACAAGCGCACGTTTAATAATTCTTTAATTTGACGCCACAGGCAACAGAGGACGCATGAATTGGAATTGGGGTGCGTGGTGACCTCCGGTCACGACCTTTAAATCAGTCATAAACGCTGCATAAAAACTCTTTTACTAGCGTCAAGAAATTAAAAGTTACACTCGTATGTTAACAAAAAGTTCCGTTAAAATGCATTCACATCAGTCCTAAGAAAAAAAAGCTTAACAATTTCGTTATGAAACATCCTGAAAAAACAACGCACTGAAACCATTCGGTATGGTCACATTTGACTTCCTACCCTCCCCTCTCTCAACCCTCCATTCCTCAAGACCCCACTCTTATCATCCTCCCCCTCTCTCTCATCCTCCACACATTTTCCAAATATCTCTTCACACTCTCAAACATAGCCGCAGTTGCTCCCTCAGACAGATCCGCAATTATTGCCATCCACCCTTCGCTTGTTCTCTCATGCCCCACTTCGCTAATCTCACCTCCCTCATTCATAATCACCTCCATCATAGACTGACTCTCTCATACGCCCCACATTCCATCACCAAGTGCTCCGCGGTATCCTTCTCATCCCCATCACACATAAAACATTTATCTTCCCTCCTCTCATTCCACCTGTATGTAGGAGCGCTGTCCATTCACACCTAGCGCCCCTGCCCTAACACAAAACAGAAGGTCCCCACCTCTACTACCATCATACATACATTCATATTTTGGCATCGTTTCCATCTGATACAGTCTTAGCCTGTCCTTTCGCTTTGTTCCTTACTTCCACACCTTCAGTCCATAGTCTTTTACTCGCTTATTTATTTTTCTTTTCCACACTTTTTCATCCCACTCTATCCCAATATATAGCACCCCGTACCCATTCGTCCTTTGGCCCAGCGGGCCTTTGGCGCACCCATTCTTCATGCACACCACACTTACGCACCACTGCCCGACATCTACGTGCCCATTTGCTCGCCTTTATGTTCCACATATACATCTTTCGTGCCCAACGTTCGTCGTCCATTCGCTCCAGTCTCACTTGATACCTCAAAACTGATCTCATTCTTCTCTCCTTAAAGGTACTCCAACCCATGTCTCCTCTCAGGGCCTCTACCGCAGACCACCTGGGGGCTCCTACTGCCAATCTCGCCACTCTATTCTGAACCATTTCCAATTTATCTAGCTCACCATCACTATATACTATCACATCCAATCCATACATAATACAAGGCACTGCCACACTCTTCCACACTTCCCTCAATACTTCATACTTAGTCGCTCTCACTTTTGCTGCACTTCCAAGTATACCCAACTATTGGTTCGCCTTACTTAGATTCGCGGCCTTTGTTCTCTGACATCCTTCGTAGTCCACACACATCCCTAAGTACTTCTACTCATTTGTCCTAACAATCTCACTCCCTCCCAACAGCCACACTCTGCTTATATCCTCAACCGATCCATTAACAAGTACTTGGCTCTTCTCTGCACTGAATCGCACATTGAAGTCTCTCCCATACTCAGTCACACAGTCCAGCATACTTTGTAGTTCTTCGCTATTTTCACTCATAATCACAGCATCATCAGCATACAGAAGCGTTCTTAACCTTTCGCCGCCTACACGCACACCAACATCCATTCTCCTCACCCTCGTGGCCATCTCTTCTGTGTAGAGGTTGAAGAGAAGCGGAGACAGGATACAGCCTTGTCGTACGCCCTTCCTGCTCCTCACCCACCGTCTCAATATCCCCAAGTTTATATTTTGCTCAAGTATTCACATACATACTTCTCACAAGCCTCACTCATTTTTCGCTCATTCAAATTTTACCCAGTATTTGACACAGAAGCTCTCTTTCCCCCGTCACATGTTTTTTCTATGTCTAGAAAAGCCAAGTACACCTTCTTTTCATCTCAATACTCGCATCACGATGATAGTTTATGGTAACGTTGTCATGTCACCATAATTATGAACCACCATCCATGTCACCATTAATTATAATTAATTAATGGGTGGCCCAGTGGTAACCTACAGGGTGGCCCAGAGGTTGCAGTTCAGAGTACCAGGACTGGCGCAGAGAGGCGCGGGTTTGATCCCAGCTACCTGCGACAATTCATGGTCAGAATCGGTTAGCCGGCCGGGCGGTTAGGCATAGCAGAGATGTAGCAGTGAGTTGCGAGTTCGAGACCGCAACAAGCTGTGAATATTCTATGATTTTTAGAATCGGCGACAGGCCTACCGCCAAATAAACGCTGAATCCACTGTATGTATGTACAAGATGATGGGGCCTTATGCTGTACGGATACAGAAACTGTCCAGAGTTGGCTCATTCAAAACTCGAGCAGGTCCTCCTAACCGTCTTTCTGGCTCAGCATTTTAATATCAACCAGTTTTAAATTGGCATAACGATAGAAAACATAACATGTAGTGACACCGGTGCACGAAAACTGACATTAAGCAAATATTGAGTTACATCACGTACTGGTTGCTTTTTAAATTAGTTTCCCGTACTCTTGGTTTTCGTTTTCTATTTAATAGGGCAAACTTGTCTATTTCGTGATAATCATCGATTCATACGATAGAGGATTGAAGTGCATTGACATTTCGCAGCTATGCACTTGTTTTGTCCTATCTGTGTGTATAAAAATGTCATATTGAGATACGCCACGAAAAATATATAACCTATCAAGTGATAGAGATTCTAGGACGACAAGTTGCTAGTCATTATTTCAACGGCGGCTTCATTTATGCTCCTTAATTTACGTAAAATAAATTATAGAAGCAAAGGATGTTTGATTTTTTTCACTTAATTAGATGACTTTCCATTTCCAACAGCGGTATGTTATGCTATGACTAAGAAGCAATAGGACGTTGAAATGTTAAACAAAATTTTCGTTTTTTATTTGCGCATCCCAATCTCTCGTATACGTAATAAATATATTGTCTCAATAAAGGAGTGATAATGGCTAACAATTTCACAGACATTGAAAATTTTTGCCAAACAGTGAAGGGATTTTTTACCACAGTGAAAGTTGAGATATTTTGGTCTGGCGAGCGAGATACGAGTTCAAAATAATCGACCGTGCGAAAACGTCGCAAAGATTTAATTTAATCTTATTTTCTATGGTAACTTTGACTCGCTCTATACTTATTTTTTTTTCATTTCAATTCTTGAACAAAATACAGATTTCGTATACAATTCAATTTTCGTGTTGAGATTCTTATATATAAAGTTATTCGTGCCCTCGAATGTCGTGCCCTCGAATGTCGTGCCCTAGAATGTCGTGCCCTAGAATGTCGCGCCCTCGAATGTCGTGTCCTCGAATGTCGCGCCCTCGAATGTCGTGCCCTCGTATGTCGTGCCCTCGAATTTCGTGCCCTCGAACGTCGTGCCCTCGAATGTCGTGTCCTCGAACGTCGTGCCCTCGAATGTCGTGCCCTCGAATGCGCACCCTCGTGTCCTTGTTTCGCTGAGATTCTCACTTCTAAGAATGTTGAAGCCATTTGGTTTCTCGTAAACTAATGCATAAACCAGTGGTTCCCAAAGTGGGCGAAATCGCCCCCCTAGGGGCATTGGAAAGATTTTGGGGGGCGGTAAGGAAGAAGAGGGCGATAGGGGGGCGATAGTCCGAGGTCGAAGTAAGAAGTTCCAACGTTTGTTTGACGATTTGTACACTACACGTGCAGCACATGACTCCCAGCGATAGTTTTTTCACCCAGATCTGTTTTTTTAACCTCTCCTGGGTTTACATCTCGGACAAATTAACGGCTGGACTCGCAGCCGGTCTCACAGCCAATTTCCAAATTCAGTGATCAATGAATATCTCTCAAACAAATGAACTTAGCTCGATGAAACTTAGTACACGTATTCATTATAGGACTTAACGATAATGTTTATCTCGTGAAAATTGTTTGAATTTCGCCATCGTTTGTTTTTGCTATAGTTACATGGCTATACGGGCCGAAATTCACAGTGATCAAGCTATTTCTTCCAAACTACTGAACAGATTCGAACGAAATTTTGAATTTGCAGCCCTAACTACCGAACGGTAATGTTTAGCTTGTTGACATTTTTTTATTGTGCCTTCGTTCGCGAGTTTTTTTTTTCATTTCACCTTCATTCGTGATTTAAACAGCAATCCGTGTTTAAATTCGCAGTAATCAAGAAATTTTTTCCAAACTGCTGAACAGATTTGAACGAAACTTAGTATTTAAATACCTAACCTCAGCAACGGTGATGTTTAGCTCGTTACAATTTTTTAGTTTTGCCTTCGTTTGCGAGTTAAACGGCTATACGTATACGGCTATATATATGTACACGGCTCTTGGTTAAACCGGCCGGTAGAAAAGCCGGTCGTTCCTCCTATATCTGTATAACTCGCGAACGAAAGCAAAATAACAAAATTGTCACGAGCTAAACATCACCGTTGAGAGGTTAGGTAATTATATACAAATTTTCTTTGAAATTGTTCTGTAGTTTAAAAGAAATTTCTTGATCGCCGCGAATTTAAGTGACAAATTACCCGGCGATACGGGACGATTATAAGGAAGTGTGAAATCATGAATGACGGTGAAATGAAAAAAAATCGCAAACGAAAGTAAAATTGAAAAAAATTTACAAAAAATCACCGTTTGGTGGTTAGGAATGTATATATTCAAAATTTCATTCAAATATGTTCAATAGTTTGGAAGAAATTCTTTGATCACTGCGAATTTCGGCCTGTTTCGCAATATACGCGTAACTCACGAATGAAGGTGAAATTTAAAAAAAAATTTACGAGCCAAACATCGCCGTTAAATTTTGATGAATACGTTTTGCAAGTTTCATAGAGCTGCGTTCATTAGTTTGGGAGATATTACTTGGTAATTGAATTTGGAGATTGGTTATGAGACCGGCCACGAGTCCGGCCGTAAATTCGCCGGCGATGTCCTAGGTTTCTTGTGCTGAAACAGTTGAAACAGCTGAAAAACAGATACCAAAATATGTGCGTGCGATGCCACTATGAATTTAATAGACAGGAAGAGACTATAAAGCGCTACGAGCTTAAATGTTTTGGTTGAAGGTCTTTCCAAAGCTTCATTAAAAAAGCTACTTTGTACGTGATGAAGTTCAAGTCAGTTTCTTTGCGTTTTTGAACGTTCACCAGCGCGTGCGTGCCATTACAACATAAACAAAT
>NW_025942530.1:0-2108 GCF_000764305.2 Hyalella azteca
CACTGACAGCAGAACTCAACTTTATTTTAATGGCTGATAAAACATTACATAAAAAAGAATAGAAGCAGTCCAACATGCCTGACCAAAGCTGTCACAAATATATGATATTGACGGTATTTTGTCGTCCATGTTGTTTCTCATTATCCTGCAAAGACGAGTCTGGGGAGAGAGAAGATAACAACGACCGATAACAGCGCTGCTCAGACATCTGACGGTGGATTCTATGTTGTTTTCCTGGATCAACAGTAATTCAACGTTAGAATCAACGTTGTTTCCCTGAATCAACGTTATTCAGTCCATCAACTGTTAGAATATAAACAAAATAATCTATTAGTCCATAAGGACGGCGGAGGCAGGGTCATTCCTAGCTACGAGCTTTGTTTTTATAGTTCTACCCTTAACGTTTTCTATACTAAGCATCAAATAAGGATTTGAAGGGGTTCTATGTTATTTTGATGCGTCGGTCTAATCATTCCTCATTAACTACTGACTAGTTTGAACTGATGGACAACATGACGTTAAATTTGAGTTTGAAAAGAAAATCAGCTGTTAGAAAATAAACAAAATAATCCATTCGTCCATGCGGACGGCAGAGGCAGGGTCGACATGAACTATGAGCTCTGTTTATATAGTTTTACCCTTAACGTTTTCTATACGAAGCATAAAATATGAATTTGAAGGGGGTCTATGGATTTTTGGCTTCATTGGTGTAATCATGCCTCATCAACAACTTACATGTTTGGAATGGAGGGCGTTGAATTTGATTTAAATGTAAATGTTTCACGTTTTCCATTTTATTATCTGATTAACTCAAGAAAATGTTCATTGTTAGGATGATGGAATTTTTTTTACTTATTTTAACGTCTATATCAAGATTAATGAACAGACAGAATTACTGATGCATGTCATTAGAAAATTACTGATGCCTATAATGCATGATATTGCGGCTATGATTGCCACTTAATTTTAAAAGTAATTGATGGGTCCTGCGTTAAATGAAGCGATTGTTTCCGTTTTATTACAACACTTCTCTTTAACTTCACTTCTTGTTGTTTGTTTGTTTGTCTGCTACAAATCTTGTAATCAAAATTTAACACACTTCTACTTACCCTATTGATCTAAAATTTTGCACACTTGTGTAAAGTTGGAGAGAATGCATGAATCAAATGTCAAAATAAATGATCTTAAAAATTAAGAAAAAACTTTTCAATATTAAAAAAATTGAAAAAATAATTTTGTCAGCTACAAATTGATCTGAAATTTTACACACTTGTGTGAAGTCAGAGGCAACGCATGAATCAATTAATAGAATAGATAATTTTGAAAAAAGTATATATTACAAAAATTTATATATTAAGAAAATTGAGAAATTAATTTTTTTAATATTCGAAAATTTATTGAGAAATTCATTGTACATCTGAAAGATTGGAGACACTGGATTCTTTGGAAGTGTTGTCTTTAAAAACTAATTTTTAAACGTATATTATTAATATCCACTTGAAAAATAATTATGTTAGTAATTCATCCCCTTGTGCACAGGAGTGCGCTAGTGGCTTGATGTATGATAGCGCACGAACTTTGAATTATGTATTGCAAATTAAAATATATAAGTAAAGGAAGCCAACATTAAATTTTACTTCAAGAATTAAACGAACGAAGTTACAATGAAAGATCAAGGCCAAATTTTTTACGTTGATGCTGAAAAGTGTTGAAAGTTCAGAGCAAGACAATGCCAATTGTCACTCCATCGCAAAACTTCGGTAGTTAGCCATCAATTTTTTCTACGTCATCAGTATCCATGGACCGGGGTCAACGTGCTGGTTATATGTTAGCAGATGGGCAATTTCCGCAATTAAAATATTTTTGAAGGCTGAAAAGCCAATAAGTCTCTTGGAATCGTTATGCTATCGATACGAAAATAGAAAAATTGCTGTTACAGTCGGCAAATATATCAGCTGTTATTTAATTAACAGCAGACGCAGGTCTATCGAGCGTTGATGTCTAAAAAAATAATAATAAAATTAGAGAAAATAACTATGTATTTTCACCAATTCTAGATTTCTGTTACTAATTCAAAAATAGAATTTTAATATTAGTAATGAAATTTA
>NW_025942531.1:0-24022 GCF_000764305.2 Hyalella azteca
GCCATCTTTATTCTTCCCTCCTTGCAGCTCCCTTACCATGAATTCAGGCCTTTGTTTCTGTTTCAGCATCTAACTCATGATGTTAGAACTTCAACATTTGAAGGTTGACAATACTGTTAATATCTCAATCAAAATTATTTTCAATATCACAATTGAAAATATGTATTAAAAATAGCATTATTGAAAATTTAGTTCATGATCATTGGCACCTTCATCCACATTCAACCTCAACTCACTTATTTCCTCTTAATGTGCCGGCCCCAGGCAGAGCATGCAGTGACGTCACCTTGCGCCATCCATAGCCTGTGAAATCACACAATATGGGGCAACAAGGGAAATTTATTTATTTGCTCGCCATAAATAAATATATAATTATTAATGGAAAATATGTTGCCGGAACACTTTAAGAGAATGTGCCTAAACATAATATGATACTATTATATATATCATATATAGCGTAACATACTATACACTTGAGTAGGTAGATCCGTCGCTTGCCACTCTGTGGTGCTGCCATCTATATGTGGGCCCTTCGAGACTTTAGAATTGCTTTCTTTCTTATTAAACTATCTTATTAAACTTTTTATTATTTTGCTTTCTTTTTTATTAAACTCTATAAAATCGAATAATTAAAACATATTAATAATATTGAATATCAACAAATAAAATTCATTCTATACTTCTAATTTCATTCTACTTTTAGTAGAATAAATATTAATTTTCATACAATTTTTTCTCTTTTCTCCTGGTTGTCATTCATAGAAAACTTTTTACCAAAAATGTCATTAAGACCAAATCGTCATGGAAAAATCACGTGATGACTTTATACATTTTACTTGAAAATTCTGATTTCAGGTGATGAATTTCACTTCTAGCAAAGCATGGAAATATGAGTATAAAACATTTATGAAAAATTCGAAGCATTCACGCATATGTAGTAAGCAAATAAGCAAAATTTTCAATCAATGTCAAGTGACTTTGCAAAGTGACTTTTAGGTCAGAACACCTGGACTGATTTTTTGAGTTACGTTTCTAACCAAAATAAAATTTATTCAACATGTATGTATGATAAGAGGTATACTCTGAGGTCTCTCAATTTTAAAGCATTTAAATCCATGCAGAAACATCAAGTTTTGATATTTTTTAGGCATTTAATGACTCAAAATCTGACTTCAGTGAGTTGATTTGTTTTGACAACATTCAAATTTTTGTCCATTGAACTGTTGTTGTTGTTGTTGGGCTGTTGGCTGACACTGTACTCTGGTTTATGATCAGTACACTGGTGGATCTTGTGAGGGAAGGTGCTAGTGTGTTGTGGAATGGGTGGAATGGTCCATAAAAATAATCGATTGGCTCAAAATCTCTACTTATCTAGGTACTTTTATAGTACCTTTATTATTGCACTATAAGTACAAATCACAGAAAATGTCATTTACTCTATGCCTACATCATCTACAAAGGTAGAAGAGAACTTTGGAGTACTGTTAGTTATGGATGAGTACACTCTGTATGCTTCAAACGTTTAAAATTAAGTTTTATTTGAAGCTCTCCAATTGCACCATAATTTGGGACACTTTTCATTTGCGTCTGGCACCTTACAAATGGCAAATTCGTGTCCAGGTGTGACAACTGACCTGTTTGGGGTCCTTTACGACGCCTGAAAAAAGACATCATCATCATCAAAAGTTCAAGGGCTCTGCTACTAGTTAAATTGCACTAAAGTCTATAGACTCTTGGTGCATGTCGGTTGATCATTGATGTTTGCAATATGTCGACATAAGTTTACAAACCTGGTTAGGAAACTTATCTCACTGAGAGTCTGTACTCTGTCCTGTCTTGGTCCCCTCACTCCCCTGCCTGAGGGCTGAGGCTGCCCCCTAAGTGCCCTAACAGAGATAGTGAAAAAAATACTTATATTTAGAACTGTAAAGTGTAAACTTCAATATTTTCCCTATGCATATAGCATAAAGTAAGTTAAGAAATCATACATATACTAGCTCTCAAAAAAATCCCTGTAAAAATATTAAAAAGTGATATTTTGATAAAATACTTCTGCTATGCTGCAAGATTGGAATTTTCCTACTTGTGTCTGAAATTTAGTGGCTTCAACTCGACAAATTTTTAATACAATTGAAATCTTGCAGCCCAATTGTGAACTTTTGTTAGCAATTAGATAGGACGCAATTCATGTGGCAGAAATCTTGTGGTTCCGGTCCCGGAAATGGCAAGAAAGCTCTTGTTGCGGCATTAAAGGTAGATATTTTCCTCGATCGCTTGTGCTATGGTCTCATTGGTCTGTATTAAAAAAATATTTGCTGTATTAAAAAATGGCTGGAAAAAAAGTTGCAGACAGGTGTTAGCTAGAGCTTTAAAACTTTTTTGACAGAATTTTCATACCTCAATCCAAAACTAAGTGGTGGTCAATGGTCATTTAGGTATGACAGGGTTATTATGGGGATTACTTATCTGGCCTAATCTGAGTTAATATGGGTTTGTGGGACACCCCTATAAATGCATTTACAGTAGAATGGCAGTTAGCAAAGGCTCCAGTTAACAAAAAACCTATCCACAACAAAGAATTTTTATTACATTTATCTAGCTCAGCAGAAAAAATTCATGTTACAAAAAATTGATGCATTATTAATAATTACAAAATTGTGCACCGGGCAACATAGAATGAAAAGTAATTAACCTAAACTATGATTCATTTCTCCAAAAAATATGATGGTTGTTGCTAAAATATTCCTTTCTGTTTCAGGAAATTGTAAAAAAACATATCTGAAATTCAGGTATGTCTTTTTTACAATTTTTTTGTTAAAATGAATATACTTGAAATTGACCCAATTAGAATAGGTGCAAAATTTCAAGCCCAGTACTGTAAGCTCACAGATACAGAAGAAATGCTATACGGCTGCTGATATGAAGCTTGCAGGGGACAACTTGACAAGATCTTTGTCAATGCTCAATGACATTTCCACGTACACAATTAGGTTATATGGTATCATATTAATAATACAGTGATGTATGATCAATAAAGCAAAAACAAGTACAAACAGAGTGGGAGGTACTTTTGCCAAGGGAGGTACTTTTGCCAGTCCACCTTGAGCTGTCGTTCCGGCGGACTAAACCAGGTCCATAATATATCAATAGTCTAAACTCGGCATGAACAAATTGATTTAAATAAAAATTGATTTATTTAAATAATTACAGTGGGGGGAAATAAATTGTTTTGTACGAATACTTTTTTCACCTGAAAAGTGAACATGTTGCATTGTTTTTTGTTGCATTGAGATTTAATTTCTTTTGATAGTATTTTTTAATACTATGCGTCTCTATACATAATTTAAATCACTTTTCCTGTTAAGTTTCTGTACTTACATACATTAAAATACGATTTTTCAAGTGTACGAATATTTATTTCCCCCCACTGTACCTACAAATTTGAGCTGTGAAATTTTTAAGTTGCTTCCATTGGTTTCAAAATGCCATGAATGACTTGGGTCTTAGGATATGGCAATGACTTAATTTCATCGGTTGTTCAGTCATCTTTATTCTTCCCTCCTTGCAGCTCTCTTCCCATGAGTTCAGGCCTTTGTTTCTGTATCAGCATCTAACTCATGATGTTAGAACTTCAACATTTGAAGGTTGACAATACTGTTAATATCTCAATCAAAATTATTTTCAATATCACAATTGAAAATATGTATTAAAATAGCATTATCAAAAATTTAGTTCTCGATCATCAGCACCTTTGTCCACCATCAACCTTGACTCACTCATTTCCTTTCTCAGTGTGCCGGCCCCAGGCGGAGCTTGCGGTGACATCACCTCATGCCATCCATAGCCTGTGACATCACACAACATGAGACAACTATGGCAATTTATTTATTTGCCCGCCATAAATAATTAAATGAATAATTAGTAATGAAAAATATGTTCCTGGAACACTTTAAGAGACTGGGCCTGAACATAATATGATATTATTATCTTATTAGCGTAACGTACTAAACACTTGAGTAGGTAGATCCTTTGCTTGCCGCTGCTGGTGCTGCCATCTATATGTGGGCCCTCCTAGACTTGAAATTTTGCTTTCTTTTGTATTTAACTTTATGAAATTGAATAATTAAAACATATTAATATTATTAAACAATATCAACAAATAAAATTCATTCTATACTACTAATTTAATTCTACTTTCTGTAGAATAAATATTAATTTTCATACAATTTCTTATTGTTTCTCTTGGCTGTCCTTCATAGAAACTTTTTACCAAAAACGTCATTAAGACAGAATCCTCATGGAGAAATCATGTGATGAGTTTATACATTATGCTTGAAAATTCTGATTTCAGGTGATGAATTTCTCTTATAGCTTGCGGTGACAAATAAATAATTTAAATATGAGTATACAACTCATGAAAAATTCATAGCATAAACACATATGTAGTAAGCAAATAAGCAAAATTTGCAATCAATGTCAAGTGACTTTGCAAAGTGACTTTTCGGTCAGAACACCTGGACTGATAATTTGAGTTGTGTTTCTAATTGAAATAAAATTTTTTCAACATGTATGTATGATAAGAGGTATACTCTGAGGTCTCTCAATTTTAAAGCATTTAAATCCATGCAGATACAAAGTTTTAATATATTTTAGGCATTTAATGACTCAAAACCTGACTTCAGTGAGTTGATTTGTTTTGACAACATTCAAATTTTTGTCCATTGAACTGTTGTTGTTGGGCTGTTGGCTGACACTTTCCTCTTGTTTATGATCAGTACGCTGGTGGATCTTGTGAGGGAAGGTGCTAGTGTGTTGTGGAATGGTCCATAAAAATAATCGATTGGTTCGAAATCTCTACTTTTATAGGGACTTTTATAGTACCTGCTCATCCATAAGTACAAATCACAGAAAATGTTATTTATTCTACATCATCTACAAAGGAAGAAGAGGACTTTAGAGTACTGTCAGTTATGGATGAGTACACTCTGCATGCTTCAAACATTTAAAATTAAGTTTTATATGAAGTGCTCCAATTACACCATAATTTGGGACACTTTTCATTTGCACCTGGCACCTCACAAATGGCAAATGGAATTTTTTCAAGATGCCATCTAACAGCCCTTGCAGACCTTTAAAATGAGCCCAAACTTGTTTATGAAATGTTTCATGGTAAGAAGTTATTCACAAAAAATGCTCAAAATTGTCCATTATTACCCAGTTTGATGGTAGCATACAACAACAGATTCAAGATGAATGTATGTGTCTTAACATACAATTGTTAATTCTCCTGAAATTCATCTTGTTCATTCCAATCTAGAAAATTTTATTATATTTGGCTGATTTTTCTACAATTAGTACATTTGATACATCCTGGTTTATTTATTATGTGCTGCCTTTACTGTATAAGTATATGTCAATTTGAAATAGCTTTGATGCCAATTTGAAAAAGCAGGCAGAAGCTTCCTAAAATTACTGGTTAAAACCATTGCTAGGTATGTGCAAGAGAATTTTTGTCCCTTGATTGTAATGAAAATTACACATCTGAAAAGAGAAAAAAATAGAAAAATACCATATAAATTTAAGTGGAGTACAAATAAAAGTGAAAAAGCTTGAATTTTTCCTTCATTCAAATATCTTACTTTATTCCTTTTTCTTTATTCCTTTATTCATTTGTTTTTTGGGAAAAACTTTCATTTCTAGGTTTCCTATGAGCCAATTTAAGATATTTTACCACCCTTAGAAAGCTCATGTTGTAGGCTAACTATTCTAACTAAAATAAAACATTTTTGTTGAGACTCGACTGCAGGTGGGTGGAGAAAATGGGTGTGACTGATAGATTTGAATGGGATAAATTCACCAAAAGGCAGAATCACAATTTCTGACAATAATGCCCAAATTTTTGATTTGTGAAATTTGCATCTAAACATCTTCATATGGTGGAAATATTTCATATAAAACAGTTTCTTCACAATTTTGGAGGATGTATTGAGAGTACCAGTAGTTAAAAGAAAAAGTCCTGAATGGGAAACATGGACAAAAGGGTAATAAAAAATAATTATTTTTTGACACTTTTCATATTATTATTTCCAAACTCTTGAAGTGAGTGTAATGAAGCTTGTTGCTTCCTTGAGTTCTTTCCTAACAAGTGTGAGGTGCTCTCCTTAAAACACTCCTATCAACAGGGTTGGCGATTTTTTTGATTTTTTTAAAAATAAAAAAATAAAAAATCAATGATTTTTTTATTTTTTCATAATTTTTTTGATTTATTTGATTTTTTTGATTTTTCAACTTTTTTGTCTTTTTGAAGTGTTATTTTTTATGTTGCAATTAGCCTACTAACAATAACAGTATATGGATCATAATGGATGGCTAAAAAGGGCACTTATTGCCTTCAATAATGGCCAACAGGCCAAGGTAGTGTTTACCACTTAGGGATTTTTGGGTAAACAATTATTGGTAAGTCTATTCATTAGTTTTGTAACGTTTGTATGGAGCAAGGTAATGAGCTTAATATTGACTATTTAACTGGTTTCAATAAACAAAAACACTTCAGGAATGCAGATCTTCTAAACATTGAAGAGTCACATTACAAATAGGTAGCTGTTAGCACAGTGCACAGCACCATCAATAGATCTACTAGTTTTATGTCCTATAAATCTACCAGACTCTACCCTCTATACACACCGACTGGAAATGACTGAGTGACTGACTGCACTGTTCCCATTTAATTCAGACCAATAAACAAATACTAAACATAAACTGAACGATAACCCAACAAACCTCGTACGACTTGAAATGAGACTCAAGTTATGAAAAAATCTAATACAGTTTGAAATAGACATGTGCACAATTCAAATATTTTATATCCATTCACTGCATTTAAATATTTTATATATAGTCTTATAATTGTAATTGTTTTGTTTCTAGTTTTAAATTCACTTATTTAAAGATTGAAATTAAATATTTTAATTAGAATACTCATATTAGGGTGGAAGAATCTTTCTAATTGCCCAAAAGGTCAATACAATCTCAACCTCTCAATATACAGGGTGGGGCAGAACCGATTGAGCAGTTTTGATGTAAAATAAAAGAGTAATGGAGGTACATAAAGAAGAAAGTTTATTTTCCTAGAGGTTAGCATGACATAACCGGTACCATTTAGAATACTTATGTTTTGAAAACAATATCTGGAAGATGGGGGCTGTTAGCTGCAACACACTGTTGGAGTCGTTCTCAGAGGAGGGAGTAACCATAACTGTGAATTCCGATTGCTATGCTGCAATGTTGCGAAATTTCTTGCAGCCCATGATGGTAAACATAGTTAAAAATGAAGCATTGGGAGACATGTGGTTCCAGCAGGATGGGGCTACAGCTCACACAGCCCGAATATCACTCAATGTTTTGAAATGCATGTTCCCAGACTCTGAGGGGTAATTTACAGTGGCCTGCGAGGTCACCTGATATGAGCAATTGCAATTTCTTTCTTTGGGGACATCTAAAAGAGAGGGTATTCAGAAGTTACCCTCACACCCTACCACAGCTAAGGGAATGGATAATTGTAGCAGAGGTTATGGCCATACCTTGCCATTTGTTTGAAAGTGTTGTAGGAAACTTCTGAGAACGACTCCAAGTCTCCAACAGTGTGATGCAGCTAACAAACACCGTCTTCCTGATATTGTTTTCAAAAAATAAGTATTTTAAATGGTATGTTAAGCTAATCTTGAGGAAAATAAACTTTCTTCTTTATGTACCTCCATTACTCTTTTATTTTGCCTCAGAACTGTTCAATCAGTTCTGCCCCACCCTAAATAAGCTAGCTAACACATTCAAATTGTATATTGTAATCAATATATAACAAATAGTCAAATAGTTGAAGACTACTTATAGCCTTATAAAAATTAGCTAAGCTGCCAGCTACGTACAATGTATTGCACACTTGATGCCTCTGTACCAAAAACATTTGATTTATTGGAACCTAATACACATTGAAGGCAACAAGTTTATATACCAATTTGTCATTCATAGTACATTTATACTAAATCATGAATAACAATACCTCAATATAAATTAAAGACTGCCACTCAATATATTTAAATATATGAAGAAATCAAAAAAATCGAAAAAATAGAAAAAATCATGATTTTTTTATAAAAAAATCAAGTGATTTAATCACATGATTTAATCATTTTGATTTAATCATTGCCAACCCTGCCTATCAATCAACAAACGTTTATTCAAACAATGGAATAGTACACGTCTAAATGGAATAGTAAACATTAATACAAAAGAACATCATCAAAGGTAGACTAAATATATACTCTTTGCATTACAGATACAAATTGCGGGTAGCGGCTTAACCATCTCAACACGAGATCACACAGGCACTATACTTCTGGACTCCTCCTTGATCCGAGAACTTCCCAGACAGGATCTTCAAGCTGGACCTTCAATCATGTACTTTTCCTAAATCGCACTTTTCACACTTTTTTGCAGAAATGACCGCCATTTTTTATGAGATACGCAAATTCCATTAATCACGTTTTTACGCCAACACCTGTGTGCAACTTTATGTAAGTAAAATTTTAATATACAGTGAATTTTTTTTGCTACAGACCTTAGCAGAGGTAATTTTCTAAAATCTCACTTTTCACACTTTTATTCAGGGATTTTTTAGAGGTAGTAAATGTACGATTTCTTAATTTTCTTTATGCTACTTATATAGTAAAAATGGTGAACTTTACACCACTATTTTTCATTTTGCAATATTTTGATTAGTTAAGCTGCTACAACATTCCTACCAAATGTGGGATGACTGTCCCGATTTACCCCACCCATCCCTAATTACCCCGTTTGAGTAAATAAGTAATGATTAATACCTGCTGAATAAATAAAAAGTAAATGAAAATGAATGGGAAATAACTGCCAAGTAATTTATAAATAAATGATAAATCAGTGATAAATAATGATAAATTATTAATAAATGAATAATATATTAATAATAAATTAATAACACTGGTAATACTAGTACCGCTTCATCAAATGCCATTGCAGCTGCCATTCACACAGGCACTGGACTTGTCTTTTTGCATCTTCCACCATAACGGTCCGACCATTGACAGAGCCCTGAAATTTAAAGAGCATTCTCAAAGAGCTGTTAGCTTGATTTTTTGCCATCTTTCATGAATGCCCAATAAAATATCAAAGTTTTTTAGCACCAAATAGTAGTAGCCTAGGCCCTATGCTGACTAGCACTTGACAATCTTCACTAGTAAGTTGACCATGGGGTAAGTGGAAGTAAAAAATTTCATGTAACAATGTCTTCGGAACAGTAAAACCGTCCTGGCCAGTGAATTATATGCAATAAACTCCTCAAACTATGTACTATGGACCCAAAACAGGAAGGCACAGTCACATCACACATGATCACTGATCTGAATCAGTACAGCATTACTAAATGTGAACCACGGTACTGCCATTGCCATCTGCTTGTGGCACAGGCATTAGAGTTAAAATTGTCTATTTTGCGACTTCTATCATCAATGTGCGACTAATAGCAGAGCTCTGAATTTAGAAAGCATGCTCTACTGTTAGGTTGATTTCCCACTATCGTTCATTAATGGCCCAATACGATATCAAAGTTCATTTTTAGCACAAAGTGGCACTCTTTGCAAATCAGAGCAAGCAGATTATAGAAATTTATTTAAAAACAAGATGGCATTGTCATAATACAAGTTTTTTTATTCATTTCAAAAACAAGCCAATAAAATTAAGCTGCCAGTTAAGCAGGACTTTTAGAACTAAATGTCTCCCACACAGTGAAGTTAAATATGTTGTTTTCTCAAGAAATTAGAAAAAAGCCATTGGTACGGGCAAAAGTGTTGATTCACAGGCATTTTTGTCCAATTCATGGTTGACTTCTGCTTAATTTTCTACTTAGTCTCTGATGTTGACAAACGGTGCTGACTGCTGACATTTGATTGTTAATTATTGGCATTTAATTGTCACTAACTTGTTCTTTAAAATCATGTAGATGTGGCCATACTGTACTTGGTGGCCAGATCTGGTTGATTGTTTTATTGAATCACATTGCATTTCAGACTTTAATTAATTTTAAATTAATATTTAGGCATTCTGCATGATTAGTGGCATTTTTTTTACTTAAAAAGCCTGTAGCAGTGTTTGAACTGGCATAATAATATATCTGTATAATTTCCCATTTTTTCCAGTTTGATCAGAATGTTACTGTGATGCTCAAGCCTAGCTACAAATAATTCTTTAGTGCAATACTGCTAAATAAGGAGTTTAAACATCTTATGGTATGGCATCTAACTATACTGTATCAAAACTAAGTATAAAATAGTACTGAAAACTGGCAAGTTGTTGTTTTGTCTGCTGCTTGAGGAAGTGGAGTCGTCCTCCATACAATATTGGTTCAAATCTTGAATACATGAGAAAATTCAAATTGAACTGATTTCGAAATTTTTTAGTTTGCCACTATGCTTAATGAGTTGCACACTGGAAGTTCAGTGCAGTATCTACTGAGTGGGTGCCTGGGGCCAAGTGGCAGATCATGGTATCAAATTGTCGATGTCATTGACATTAACCCTTGACGCCTTGGAAAGTTCAATGCCAAGTGGACAGCTGTATGTGGACCATGCAGTGACAGTTAGAATTCATGGCAGTTAATTTGTGTTCTTAACTTAATTGGTATTGTGCCACAATTTAAAATACATGCTCCACCAATCAGGGCACAACTATACAAGTCACAACCTGCTGCTAGATTTTTATTTATTTTTTTGCAAGATGTATTCATATATTTTTCAGGCAGTTATTCAATTTCTCTCATTGCAAGGCCAAGGTGCAAGTTTAAAGTTGAATGATGGCTGAATTTTAATTAGACAGCGGGCAATCAGTCTTACTCTGACAATTCAAGGTTTTGCAGGAAGCTCATCACGATGAAACAATTGGCATTTGTTGATTTGTTTGAGGATATTTTATAATGCTATCTAATAAAAAGTAACTTTTCTTTTTGACTGCAGCTGTAAGTGATAAGAATGCATGCAGGTTGTGTTATATGCGATGAGGTCTTCATGCCCAACATTGAAGTGTCGGCCACACCGTGTGGTCACATCTTCCACACCACATGTGTTTCTCAGTGGTTTGAAAGGTATGCCAAGTAGTTTTGTAATATGGTATTAGAAATTATTGAATTATGTCAATTGCGATAGTTTAATGTAATTTATAATATAGGTATATAATTCGCAAATTGTGATTCATCAACCACAAGGTTTTTAGTATACTACTGAAGGCATCTCTATAAGAAAATTACTTGTTCTTTTCTCATGTTCCTTGAATGCCATAACTTATGATGCTGTGCACAGTATCTATTGTGTTGACATGTACATATTCATATAATGTTTCCTCCTTATTTATATATGCAGGGTTTGTACCAGTCATGAAAGACCTGGAAAGTCATGGAACTTGATTTTTCATTTTCCAGGCCTGGAAAGTCATTGGATTTCATTTCAGGTTATAGGAAGTTATCAAATTTGAAAATAAAAGAAGAAAAACGAATGTGTTTTTCTGTGCTGCGTGTGTAAAACTGTTTGTGCAGTCTCTCGTTTCATGTGTTCTGATTGGAGAACCAATTACATGAGCTCGGTCACCAAACTTAGTTGCATTGGACAACTTTTTGATCTGCAGTTGCAGCATTCCTTCTTCAGTGTGCAATTTCTACATCACCATCTCTGGAAAGTGTAAATTTCATGGCTTGTGTAGTTGTGGTTAAGAATAGAAGCTAATCATGACTGGCTTGCTAGCCATCCAAAGCATGAAGGTATGGCGATATCATGTACATTGTGCTCAGAAGACTTTGAGGTGTCAAATTTGGGGGAAGCAGCCTTGAAGAGCCATGCCACATTTGGAGTGTGGGGCTTTGTACTACTGGGGGGGGGGCTTTGATACTGGAGTTAAATGAGGCAATTTGGTAGATTTCGGATTGACTGATCCCCGAAATGTAGGTTAATCAGGAGATTGATGCACTCAGATTGTTGATTTATTAATCCAAGTGTTCCTTCTTCATGTACAGTGCCAGAGGTGAGTTTTGAACATGAACATGAATTTTGTTAATTCAAACAATCTCAGAATAAAATAAAACACTACAGAGTCCCAATGCTCAATTCAAATGCATAATTCCTATTCAATGCATAATTCAAAATTCATATTACATGCATAATTCATATTCAAATTCAAATTCACATAATTAAGTTCAATCACAACTCAACCTAACCTCAAATTCATCAACAATTAAAGTTGACTCAATACTTGCCATCAAAATAGTAACAATGATAATCTGATAATGGTGGTGCTCGCAGAATCTAGTACTGCCATAAAATGGTTTTATACATCTGCAATTTGATTTGCCTAGTTATAATCCACAGAGTTAATTCTCTCTCATAAGCAATATTCAATGTGACACTGATCTTTACTCTAGCCAATAGGACATTGTCATGTAAGTTGAATATTGGGTCTTACCGAAAGTTAAACGAGAATCTCATCAGTCAACTCAACTGCTATAGACTAATTGATAATATGAAAATAACATTGTATTTTATATTATATTCACATTGGCCTCAAGGAATTAATAATATAATGAAAAATACTCATTTTACATACTCATATTATATAAAGTGATGGATTGAGATCAATGGTTGAGGTTATAATCATAGTAATTATGATCGTTGATGAATGACAATATCACTGAAAAGCATCAACTAATATGCTATGACTAATATGATAATATCAATTGCCTGATATGATAATAGGGAATGATAATATCATTTGTCAGAACAGACTACCTCCTTAGTTAGGGTTGACAGAACACATTCTCTATCTAAACAATAGCTGCATGAAAATGCCAAAAATCAACTCCACAGAATGATTACCTACAACAATGTTACATAAATGCTAATTTACAATACCCAGTGGACAATTACTTATAGTAAAGCACGAGCAAAGGAAATGAACAGCACATTGGAGCAGAATCCAGTGCAAAATGAGCGGGGCAGTGTTGCCGAGGCAGCTTACGATGAATTGTTGTTTTGTTCTAGAACTACCCATAAATAACAAACTGAAATATCTGCTATTAATAAGCCTAAAATTGTTACCAAATTATCAGATCTTATAAATATCAAAACTGGCCATGATTAACTGGCTTACAATGATGATTACTTTTTTTAAATTTTAGTCTATTTTATATGGCTATCGGCCAGAGTTCACAAGAGTCGTGCATAATTACGGTATTAAATATTTACCAAAAATACGGTTTTACATCTAATAATCTTGTGAATCGCTGCAGAAGAGCCATGAAGAGCTATGCATTTACACGTTTGCTATTTATCAACTGTAGGAGATGATAGAATATGCACGGTTAGTCTCTCAGTCATGCTAAACCTGTTGTATATGAGTCTTGGTAAATTATATAGACAGTTATGGAAAGTCATGGAAAAGTCGTGGATTTTTTCTAAATATCGGTATGAACCCTGTATATATTTGTCTCTGCTGTGCTGTTTCTAACCTAAGGCTTCACAAATGATCATTCATGAGTTTCAATATTAAATTAATCAGTATTTTTTGGCTCAAATCAGGCCAAATCACCAGAAAATTTCACTGTGATTTATAAAAGTAAAATTAAAGGTTTTTAATATTACGAGGTAAATTGTAATATCTCTGTTATTGATGTCACTCATTGGGCATTGATAGGAGTGACATCATTCATTTCTCCTCACAGATCTGCAACATGTCCACAATGTCGTTTCTCCGGCAAGATGGAGCTCCTACGTCTCTATTTTGCTGAAAGCAAAAATGAGAATAATCAAGTTGATGCTGACACTCTGCAATGTAACCTGGATAATGCACAGGTAAACAGGCAGTATATTATGCTAAAACTTCCTCAAAATAATGTAGCTTTCAGTAATATCTTGAAGACTTGTGCATTTTATGACCACCGTATTGAACTTGCTAAGAAGCCTGAGATTCATCCCATTTTAGGACGTGTAAATCTCCAACAACTATACCTACATTTCTTGGCGAACTTATGAAGCTATAAAAAGTGTCCTTGCCTTTGCCTATCATTGAACAAAAGTTGATTCTAGCTGTTGATATTATAAATGTGTTTGACATTACAATTATTGTTCTAATACGTACAGGTATATAAAATATGGCCTAAATTCTAAAAGGAATAAAATGAATGCGTACTGTCAATACAGAGGACTCTAGCCCATGATTCCATTGGTAGACCTCTTGCCCACTGTAGTGTTTGAGATTCTATTGATTGACTTCTCCTGTTATTTAGATGTCAACACTCACTGTCTGGCTTGCATTTCACATAAGGTTGTTTCAGCTTCCTACTGTCCCACAATATTCAATTCTCATGCTTGGTTTTTGTCAAATTATTAGTATAAAATATCCCATATTTTATTGTGAAGCCTGCATATGAAATTCATTTAATGCAATTTTGTTTACAGTTTCCAGTGAGCTTGAAGGAGAAGGAATTGAAGAAATTAAAAGAAGACGTTACAAAACAGAAAGAAATAAGTGATAAACTGAGGTGAGTTTCTCGAGGTTTAGAAATGTATGTCTCCTATAGAAATGTATGTCTCCTATAGAAATGTATGTCTCCTATAGAAATATATGTCTCCTATAGAAATGTATGTCTCCTATAGAAATGTATGTTTCCTATAGAAATGTATGTCTCCTATAGAAATGTATGTTTCCTATAGAAATGTATGTCTCCTATACTGTAAGTTAAGGGCACAGCCTGCCCTCAGCAGGCCAGTGTCTCATTGATGGTCTTGAGATGATGGGCATATCTTCCCAATGAGCTCATCTGAACTTGCAAAATCAATGTAAAAACTTCAGTTTTTTAAGTTGAAGCAGGAGGAGAAGCATGCCGTGCAGCTGACATGTTCTTTATGTGGCAGGAAGGAGGTGATTAAGCTGGAGAAGGAGCATGCCCTGCAGGAGAGGCAGCTGAGCTCCATGAAGGCGCAGCTGCAGGTGCTCAGCGACGCCCAGCAGCGCAGCAAGGACCTCAGGCTGGAGCGAGACACCGCCAGGGCCAAGCTCAGCAGCCTGCAGGAGTGAGTGCTCCATGTGCTGCTCCATGCCGCTGCTGCATGTGCTGCTCCATGCCACTGCTGCATGTGCTGCTCCATGCCACTGCTGCATGTGCTGCGCCATGCCACTGCTGCATGTGCTGCTCCATGCCGCTGCTGCATGTGCTGCTCCATGCCACTGCTGCATGTGCTGCTCCATGCCACTGCTGCATGTGCTGCNGGTAGAGCTGCTTCTCTACTTCTCTCAGGCAGAATGCAAGACATGTCACTCACGGGCAAAAACGGAACTGAAGAGTTTCTGCCGTGGGAGGGTGGAGGCAAAGATGTTGGGTTGGTGTGCAGGGCGCTGTCTAGTTACATGTAACGTTTTTTTGATTGGTTTACTCCCTCTCATACCCTGTGTGTGCAGGCGACGGTGGAGGGCGCTGGGTGCTCGCAGGTGAAGCCCGGCCCCCTGCAGCTGTCCCCCCGTCGTGCCGCTGGGTGCTCGCAGGTGAAGCCCGGCCCCCTGCAGCTGTCCCCCCGTCGGGCCGCATATATTATATTTTTTTACAATTGAAGTTTAGTTTGTGTTTGTGCAGTCATACCCCAGTTAATATTTGATCAAGAGTCAGCACTTCTTTTAACAATTTGCCAACTGTCATATCTTTTCCATCGCTGATTATATTTTTATATCAATAACTCTATGCGTGACAAACAATGATAGCTGAGATATTCAGGAAATTTTCTGAGAAAAAATGAAAAATATCAAGTTTAGAAAGACCTGTTAAAATGATTCCTGTTTGCATGTATATTTTAAATTTTCAGTCACTTTTTTCTGTGTCGATCATTGTATCATCATTAACATTATATCATTATTGTATTCTTAATGCTTACTTTGCAGGAAATTAATCATAATTTCTTGTAACAATAACAATGTCTTATTTCTCAACACCTTGTATTTTTCAGAAAGAAGACACTGATCGCATAAAACTGAAGGTTATGGATGTAAACGGTCAAGTCGTCCGCTTCGATATCAACCAGCACACCTCCCTCGAGAAGGTCATGAGATTTTACTGTGCCAGGTCAAAGATGGCTCAATCTACAACGCGATTCTTATTTGAAGGGAAACATGTATCAGGAGATGACACACCAAGAAGATTGAACATGGAAGATGGTGACACCATTCAAGTGTTTCAGCCGCTACCATAACTGGAGGGCATGCTTGACCACAAAATGAGATTGAACTCAGCAAAATCTTTGGATGAAATGAAGCTAAATTGTAACCCTGGTTTTAACCCTAAACCCTCCAGCACTCCTTGGGCCAAGTTGACAGCTTGATGACTGCTATACTGACAGTTTGTCTTTGTTGTGGCAGAGTCTTAGTTTCGAATCATATCCTGCCATATAACCTTGACACTCAGTGTTGGAGATAATGAAGTACTTTATCATTCCTCCAATACTGTTATTGCGTTCTTGATTAAAATCTTCCTTCAAAGTAAGTTTGTGAAAATGTGCCCATTATCAGTCGTTTCGTCTTATAGTTTTTTCTGAAACAAATGTACCCATGGCTCATTTAGTGGCTTTGAAAATATTTGTGGCTTACACACCCCCGGCTTCAAGGATATTGTTTTTGAGGATTAGGATATTGAAATATGCAATGAGGATATTTTTTGATGAGGATATTTGATATATGCAAGGGATTTTGATGTTCATAACTATTCATGAGGTGTTTGAATCATGATTATTAAATGTTCTACTGCCAAACTGCTGCAACTTATTTGCCTAAATATGGTTAACTCGTGACCACATTAGTCATCCATGTAAAGAATTTGTAAGACTTGGGAAGGCGAGCAGCGTGGGAAGGCTAGCTCTTAAAGTCGCGGTCCTGACGAAGGCGTCAGCAGTCATGAAGTGAACCTGGCAACCGCAAGTCGCGGTCCTGACGAAGGCGTCAGCAGTCATGAAGTGAACCTGGCAACCGCACGTCGCGGTCCTGACGAAGGCGTCAGCAGTCATGAAGTGAACCTGGAGCCGATTCTGACCAGAAACTGGCGCACAGAGCTGGGATCGAACCCGCGCCTCTCTGCGCCAATCTTGGTACTCTGAACTTTAACCACTGGGCCACCCTGCCCAGTGGTTACTCTAGACCACTTGTCAACACGGTCTTCGGAGCTTCAATTATTCACACGTGAATTATTGTACGAGTCCATTCGCGCGTCGCAAGTTTTATTTGTTGCTCAATTTTCCTAATTTTCACAATAATTGCAATTGAGTTCAAGACAAAGTCCATCAGGACATTTATTTAAGTAATAAAAACAGCATTATAGTAGGCTTGGGTAGATTGGATTAAATGATCAGCTGTGAGAAATACTTTAGGAGAATTGCAGGAATTGGCGATGGGCCACGCATGTCCAATCAACCATGACGCTGCTTTACTAAATCATGTAAATGAGTCTGATTTGATCCGCTACAATTTCCGGACTTGCGTACGCATGGTCCGGAAGAGTTGTTTTCAGTAAAGCTCTGTTGTGACCGCGGCCGTTGGTAAAAAATTTCAACACGAATGCAACACCCAAAATGACCTAAATTTTTCTGATGCGAATTTTTCAATCTTGAATAACTTTACTACTTTGATAACAGATATGATAGCAAGATGGATGATAGCGCGCCGTTCTTGTCTAAGAAAGTTTTGCACGATGCTCACATGGAAACCATGAGCCTGAGAGCCTCTATACCGGATACCCTACAACCAAACGCCGGCAACTATCTTGTAAAAAGTTCAAGGACTCTGCTACTAGTTAAATTGCACTATAGTCTATAGACTCTAGGACTCTAGGTGCATGTCAGTTGATTGTTGATGTTGGCAACATGTCGCCTATTTTACCGATTTGCAGGACATATTTGCAGAGCTGGCAGCTGGGTAGCGCTACTTTGAAATGTAGCGGCCGCTACCGCTACCGCAGTATGTGGCGCTACATGCTCTAAATAAAGCGAGCGCTACCGCTACTGCTACACCCACTAGATTGTAGCGGGCGCTAGCCGCGCTACTGCTACAGTAAAATGTAGCGGGCCGGTAGCAGCGCTACAGTAGCGCTGCTACAATGGCCAAAATTATAGGAAATCTCTAAATATTTATTGTTCTGCTAATGGGATTTACTCATAAACATTCAATGATAATAAAACATTTTCAAAACATATCAATAAAACTTGATTGCAATTAACCTAACCAAACTAGTACGGGTTAGATACAGATACAGTAAATAAAAGTTAGTTATTTTTATGTTTTACCTTCCCTACATGGATGTCTACTTTAATCTACCAATCTCAAAAATTATCCACATATATATATATATAAAAACTTTTATAACTTTTATTTGAATATATATGTGGATTATTTTTGAGATTGGTAGATTAAAGTAGACATCCATGTAGGGAAGGTGAAACATAAAAATAACTGTAAGCAAACTGAAACATGAAAAAATACCTGTAAGTGGTAACAACTTAACAAGTAACAACTAACATGTTGGCACTAGTAACAGGCTGAGGTTGACAACATTACACCGAAATCTTTCATACAGTTTTATTCTATAATTTATATTATGTGTGTATCACGCTGGTTTTTTATTGTCTATTATGCGACTTCTACCATCATTGTGCGACTATTGGCAGAGCTCTAAAATTCAGAGTGCATGCTCTAAGAGCGGTTAGGTTGATTTCCCGCTATCTTTCATTGATGGCCCAATACGAAATCAAGTTAATTTTTAGCACCAAGTGGCACCCTTTGCAAATCCCATGGCAATTTCATATTGCCATGATAGAAATTTTTCAAAAAGAATTAAGCTGCCAGTTGGATAGGACTTTCATAAGTAAATGCCTCCCACACACTGAAGAGAAAACTCTGTCTGCCATTTTGGTAGCTTTTTGTGATCCATGCATGGTTTGTGCACATACTTACAATTGTTTTACAGTCAATTTTTGACTTTACAAGTGAAAAAATGTTGTTTTTCTTATTTTTCATGGAAGAAATTGAAAAAACATTGAAATGGGCAAAAGTGTTGAGATTCACAGGCATTTTTGTCCAATTCATAGTTGGCTTCTGAATAATTTTATACTTTCTTTGATGTTTACAAACAGTGCTGGCATTTGATTGACAACTGTTGACATTTGATTGACACTTCCTTGTTCTCTAACACGTTTAAGTGTGGTAATATTGTATTCAGGGCGTATTTCATACTGGTGGTACAACCAACTGGTCAGTCATGCCTCACTTAATGTGTTAAATTCATGGAGATGTGGTCAAAAAATATCTGGTGGCAAGATATGGTTGATTATTTTCTTGGATCCCATAGCATTATAGAGTTTAATTATATTATATTATATTATATATTATATATAGAGTTTAATTATATTATATTATATATTTAATTATATTCCGAAGACTCAAGTGTAGGAATAAATTATCTTTTGCATGAGGTTAATCCCTCCTAATATTTAAATTAATATTTTGGGCATCTTGTCAGATTAGTGGCAATTTTTTATTTGAAAAGTATGTGACAGTGTTTAAACTGGCATAGTAATATATCTATATAATTCCGTTTTTTCTAGTTTTGTCAGAATATTACTGTTATGCTCAAGCCTAGCTACAAATAGTTCAGGAGCACAATACAGTTAAATAAGGAGTTTGATCATCTTATGGTATGACATCTTACCATACTGTTTCAAAGCAAAACATGAAATAGTACTGAAAACTGTTCCAAGTTATTGTAAAAACTGCTGTCGTAAATTCCTTGTTGGTCTATGATCAGTTCAATCTATTACCTCTATATTAAAAAAATTGATAAAAATTACTAATTTTGATGAGCATGACCAGACTTTTTATAAAGAAATTCTTCTATGACTAAATTATGCTGACAATGCACAGTTGTGTCCCTGCTATTATGGAAAACATCAACAACATCTACTTATTGTACTAGTATCAAATTGGCATGGAATATATTTACCATTTGAGCTGCAACTTGAGATTTTCCACCTTTCCAGAGTTAAAAAATTCTTGCGATTTGAATTACCTCTTATCTAATAAATATTAGAAATGCACAATCAGACTGCAAGATTTCAAATTGAAAAAAATTGTCACTTTTGAACTGTGAGATCTCAATGTTTTGGTTTGGTAATTTCACCTATTCTAACTATTTCATTCATAGGTAGTAAAATTCCAATTCTGCTCGTGAACATAGCTGGAAAATCAGGCAGAAGCTACCCTTGAGGTAAATGTGACAAAAACACCCACCTGTTATTATGAACCTTTATTTCACCTGTTATTATGAACCTTTCACATCTTCTCCAAAGTAAAATAAGAAAAACATCAGATTTTTGCCCATTACCGGTATTTTAAATAGCATCTGTGAAATTATTGTTTTTACATCAAAGTTTAGGAAATCTATCCAGTATTCCAGCTTGGCATGCCAAGCTGAAAGTGGATTATTAAAGTCATGAATTCATAGACTCTGAAGCCATGGAATCATGGAATTTTAAGCCATAAATACATGGAATTTGAGCCATGAATTCATAAAATTTCAAGCCGCTAATTCCTTTTCCAGGTTGTGAAAAGCCATTTTGGGTCACAAACTTCTGCTGTGTACACATATTATGCAAAATCTTTAAATTTATCTTTGAAATGCCAATACAAACATATTTCTTCTTTTTAGAGCCTTAGAGGCGATTGAGTATGTGATAAGCTCCAGTCGCGGCCCTAAAGATGGATGTTTTCCATCTTTAAGGCCGTGATATTGCAGCTCTAGTATCATATAATTTCAGTAGGTACCTATGAAATCTTGTAGCTCTAATGTCCTGTATTTTTGTTTCATTAAAAAAATTGTGGTTTGTACTTCACATACATGTCCTTTCATAAAATTTTAAACTTCCACAATCCGCAGTACATCAATGTTCCTGTCAAAATATCCTTCAGATTGTAATAACAAGTCAACCCAAAACATTTCCTTGAAGATTGCATTTTTGCAGTTACATCAGAGTGGTCTGTGGTCAGACTGCATTATCATGTGTTCAGTTGCCACTAAAGTGAAAACAAATGTTAGTGTTGCTGTTTGGCTATTTTAAGGGTAAAATTAGAGATTTGGGGTCACGGGGTAACATGTGCACGGGACTTTGTAAATAAGTTTGTGGCTTGTCAATAACTTTTCATGGATGAGATTTGGAATTCATGTCTCAGGAATCATGGCTCCGTCAACCCGGAGAAATGGAATCACTGCTCAAACAAAGTGAATCGCGGCTGGCAAATCCATAAAACCAAAGCTGGAAAAATCCAGTCTCGGCTTGCCAAGTAGATATATTCCATGCCTGGGCTACATTAGGCAATCACACTGACATGCTTTAGCATCATTTTCTGTCTGCTGCTCATAGTCAGGAAGACGTACCAGGTGCACACTGCGCAGGAATTAATATTGCCATTTTATCAATCTGTGCAGTGCTGTTAATAGCTGATAGAAGATTTTTTATTTCAATCAACACTGACACATAAAATAATGGTCTGCAAAAAGGGCAAAGAGAATGAAATGGCAAACTTTGATAAACACAAATATAGATAACATTCAGCATTCAAGATTCAAAGTAATTTATCATTAACTCAGAACTGGGGAAGCATAACTTCCCCAAGTGGGATCCAAGAAACCACCACCCTCCAGCAGTAAGAGTGACATCCCATTACACTACGACATTTCTATGAAATGTCAAAGGACTGTCCCGATTTACTCTGCCCATCCCTTATTACCCAGCTTGATGGTATCTTTCACTTTCAGTATCAATTTGAAAGATAGACAGCCAAATAAAAATTTTTATGTTACCTACTACACTGCTGAAGTGCTTAAGTAGTCTAATTCCCTCCAATACCACTAAATTCCCCACAGCAGTGAGCACTTTGGTTGCAAGTTGCAACTTATGTAGTCCTACACTCCTGCGCACTGCCAAAAAACTACAAACAAATGTGTAAAATTGGCCAGATTCATGTGCCTTTTTGTCCACTTCATTTGTGGCTTCTGCTCAATTTTCCAGTTAGACAGCCTAGTGGCCTTGAAAATAAGCTATAAATATTTCTAACAGAACTGAGCCTGTGAGTGCTGAGCCACAACATTTAAACTTCTAGCACAATCAAGACGAAGCAGGTTCTTGCTTATTTGGCAATCAAAGCCTACAAATTGTAATTCTGGGTTCCTGATTTTCAAATTGTAAGCTTCTCTATTATTATCTTGTGATCAAACTTAACATTCCACAAATCAGTCAAATTGCAGTTCTGACCTCTGTAAACTGCATTATATGGTTTTTGTTAATGACTCAGACATTTTTAGACTCTTCCTCAAGTTCATTTTAGAATGTTATCGTTATACTCCTATAAGAAGACCAGTAAAATATGGATAGCAGCATTATCATAAATAAGATATTGGTTCAAATCTTGAATACATGAGAAAATTCAAATTGAACTGATTTCGAAATTTTTTAGTTTGCCACTATGCTTAATGAGTTGCACACTGGAAGTTCAGTGCAGTATCTACTGAGTGGGTGCCTGGGGCCAAGTGGCAGATCATGGTATCAAATTGTCGATGTCATTGACATTAACCCTTGACGCCTTGGAAAGTTCAATGCCAAGTGGACAGCTGTATGTGGACCATGCAGTGACAGTTAGAATTCATGGCAGTTAATTTGTGTTCTTAACTTAATTGGTATTGTGCCACAATTTAAAATACATGCTCCACCAATCAGGGCACAACTATACAAGTCACAACCTGCTGCTAGATTTTTATTTATTTTTTTTGCAAGATGTATTCATATATTTTTCAGGCAGTTATTCAATTTCTCTCATTGCAAGGCCAAGGTGCAAGTTTAAAGTTGAATGATGGCTGAATTTTAATTAGACAGCGGGCAATCAGTCTTACTCTGACAATTCAAGGTTTTGCAGGAAGCTCATCACGATGAAACAATTGGCATTTGTTGATTTGTTTGAGGATATTTTATAATGCTATCTAATAAAAAGTAACTTTTCTTTTTGACTGCAGCTGTAAGTGATAAGAATGCATGCAGGTTGTGTTATATGCGATGAGGTCTTCATGCCCAACATTGAAGTGTCGGCCACACCGTGTGGTCACATCTTCCACACCACATGTGTTTCTCAGTGGTTTGAAAGGTATGCCAAGTAGTTTTGTAATATGGTATTAGAAATTATTGAATTATGTCAATTGCGATAGTTTAATGTAATTTATAATATAGGTATATAATTCGCAAATTGTGATTCATCAACCACAAGGTTTTTAGTATACTACTGAAGGCATCTCTATAAGAAAATTACTTGTTCTTTTCTCATGTTCCTTGAATGCCATAACTTATGATGCTGTGCACAGTATCTATTGTGTTGACATGTACATATTCATATAATGTTTCCTCCTTATTTATATATGCAGGGTTTGTACCAGTCATGAAAGACCTGGAAAGTCATGGAACTTGATTTTTCATTTTCCAGGCCTGGAAAGTCATTGGATTTCATTTCAGGTTATAGGAAGTTATCAAATTTGAAAATAAAAGAAGAAAAACGAATGTGTTTTTCTGTGCTGCGTGTGTAAAACTGTTTGTGCAGTCTCTCGTTTCATGTGTTCTGATTGGAGAACCAATTACATGAGCTCGGTCACCAAACTTAGTTGCATTGGACAACTTTTTGATCTGCAGTTGCAGCATTCCTTCTTCAGTGTGCAATTTCTACATCACCATCTCTGGAAAGTGTAAATTTCATGGCTTGTGTAGTTGTGGTTAAGAATAGAAGCTAATCATGACTGGCTTGCTAGCCATCCAAAGCATGAAGGTATGGCGATATCATGTACATTGTGCTCAGAAGACTTTGAGGTGTCAAATTTGGGGGAAGCAGC
>NW_025942532.1:0-625 GCF_000764305.2 Hyalella azteca
ATATGATCCATATATATCAATATATATCATATATTGTATATCAATTCATATTTTTCACATATATATCAACGTCAGTTAACTTATTGTCACTGAATTAACACCCCGAGACTGATTGTATGAATAGTACAGCTGGATTAGGCGACTGAGGTGAGTATTATTACTTTATTAGATGGATCCCATTAATCCTAAATTGATAATCCTTGATTGCTTTCATCCCTTTAATCCTAAATTAATTGATCCCATGCTACTTGTATCTCCTTAATCCTAAAACAATAATCGTATTTTAACCTACAAAAGACTAGAATATATTATTCGACAAATTCACCAATCGCTGCTTTACTGAACAAGTCATCCAATCACTTCCTGATTCACAGAGAAATTTATCCACTCACATTCCGTTTCACGGAGAAAGTTATCCAATACTGTTTCACAGTGCAAGTTAACCAACCAATCACGTTTCATTTTACCGAACAAGCTATACAATCATGTCCGGGTTTTACACAGCAAGTTATCCAATCACACCATTTTTTTTGTTCAAGTTATCCACTCAAATTATGTTTTACAAATAAAGTTATCCAATCACATCATGTTTTACAAATAAAGTTATCCAATCACATCATGTTTT
>NW_025942533.1:0-853 GCF_000764305.2 Hyalella azteca
ACTGCAGCACATAACTGCTGCAGCCTGCAGGGTACAGTGATTAGTGTACTGCAGTGATTACTGTACTGCATGGCGCTGCAGGCTGCAGCACATAACTGCTGCAGCCTGCAGGGTACAGTGATTAGTGTGATGCAAGAAGACGGCAGCCTGCAACGCTTAGTGTACTGCAAGAACTTCTTTGCACCTTGCGTATTTGACATAACTAAAAGAAGAAAAATAAATATTTACTACAAATAAAATATGAATAAATAAGATTATTTTATTCCAAGATAAAAGGCATGCCAAGTAAAAAAGTAGCAGTACCATTTGTCGTAAGCCAATGAGTTGTTAGGCAGGTTTAGAATAATTTAGGGAATTACTTTCAACTGATTATTTAGATACAACAGAAAAATTTGGTTGTGAATGATGAAAAAATCAAGACACTCACTTGTGAGGGTGGGAGGGCGACTGGACCGCAGCATGTCCAGCAGAGAGCCCAGGGGGGCCAGCTCTGTCACCATCATCAGGGGCCGGCCCAGCACCACCCCGTACAACCTGCAACCAGGGTGCTAGTGTTTATTTTTTGTACAAAAACTTTTTCATCAAGGCCAATTGCATTAGAAGTATCAATAGGAAATCATTGTTGACATGGTACAAACTGGTACATCCTGCGACCAGGGTGCTAGAGTTTATTTTTACACAAGAACTTTCGCAACGAGACCAATTGCATTCAGAGTATCAATAGAGCATCAATGTTGACATGGTACAACCCCGTACATCCTGTAACCAGGCATCAATGTTGACAAAACACATATGATTTGGGGGTGACAGTACAGTATCAGGTTGGGGTGACAGTACAGTATCAGGTTGGGGT
>NW_025942534.1:0-64949 GCF_000764305.2 Hyalella azteca
CGGCTAAGGAAGCCTCGTCTGGTACGCAATCAGCTGCACCATCTCTCGAAAGCCATAGCGGCTTTGGGAACAATTTAACCATGTCAAAAAGTCCCAGCGCACTTGAGTCTAATAGTCCTGCAAGGGCTCAGGATCTGTCTCAGCTGTGCGCGGATAGAACATTGCAAGTCGCTGTTGAAAGACTTTCGCCAAAACGAATAGCCTGCATTAAAGAAAACTTCCTCAAAAATGCAGTGTTAAATAGCCAGCGGTTAGCAAACAAAAAAAGTGTTGCTGGAAATTCCACGGAGACAGAAGAAAATCTGTCCAATGACTCTGTACAATCTCCTAAAATAAAAGCTGCCTTTGAAAAAAGAAGGTTAAACTTAGAGGCGGAAACCGCAGCATTTGTTTCATCTGCAAGAGAAGAGATGCCTGCGCCCCATGGCCCTGTTCATGACGATCAAGTCGCATCAACTTCTGGTGAGGCTCGTGGGAGGACGAGTGATGATGTTGAAAGTGAAGCATCTGGCAAAGAAGCGTCATGTGACCGCCGTGCAAACCCTGTTGACAGAAACGCGCCGGCAGCATCGACGCATAAGGAACAGCATGAAGCGCCGCTACACGACGATAATGCTGAAGATGGCACTGCATCAACCGCAGACGCTGAATTGCGTGAGGCAAGAAGACTAGAACTGCTTCGTGCGATAAGCACTCCTACCCGCAATCAAAGCGTCATTTGTAACATAACTTTCAGGAATCAAACTCAAAATGTGAGTGCGATCCCTGAAAATATGTCGACTTTATCTGAAATAAGTGAGGAGGCATCTAATGACCAACAAGGAAGCATCTTGTTACACTTCAAAGATCCTGCAGCTTATGCCAAAGATGACCAGTTCAGCATGATAAGGAAGAGCACCAAACGAAGCCTAGACAATGACTTCAAGAAGTTAAAGAAAACGGAAGCAGATAAAGACAAGCGTAAGGCAAGCGGTGGTCTTTTCGAGTCGGTTTGCAGCGAAGGAGAAGTCGATGGACAAGAAATGGAACAAAGTTTTCGTGACTCGCCTGGATGTAGACCTGAGGTTCTGGTGACCAAGACGAATAAGAAGAGATCAAATGGAAAGCGTAAGAGCAACAAATGAATGAGCGGGTAGTTTAAGACAACTTTTCTACGCTCCATTACATTTTTAAAACTTATTTTATGTTGAGAGGATAAATAGTTTAGCCGAAATTCAGTTAGTTTGTATTTTCTACATGGAAAGGAGAAGACCTGTTACGGTACAAAACAATCAGAAGGTAAGAAGCCGTGCTTTAAAATCTCGTTTTATTTTGTATATGCGTTTAACGATAGTATTATTAGAAAAATTTTCCAGTTCGTAATGTTTTTTTTTACCTTGATGGGCATACCTTCACTTTCGTGGCATTCTCATTACTGACCCGCAACTGAAACATCTACAGTCGTTTCAAGTATCACTTGCAACAAAATCTAATACTTTCATTTGCTCATTTAGTTCCTCAATTGATCGAATGCCAACAACACTCTTAGCTCTGCGATCACTTGACACTGGCCACAATAGCGCCTTCGGTCGATAGCTAATGCGCTTCAGTCCTCACCCGTCCTTCGTGTAAGAAGAGCCATCTGATGCTACTGTGCCTCGGAAATGCCCTACAACTGCCCTACTCCCTCTTCTGTCTCAGTCACTGGCCTAAGTGTGCAGCTTAGCGCGGGAGTCGTTCGGTTCCTGAGAGCGCGAGATCTGTGCTCTTTGCAACTAACGGTGCAGAACAAGCCTACGAACATTTTCTGCTACCGCTTTGCTCACCGTCTTTATGGTTTGCCCTGGCGTTGTGCAGGGCAGTAAAATGCATCACTCAGCCTACGTCGTGAACCTTCTGTTCCTCGACTACAGACGATGCCTGTCTATATTTACTGACGGCACTGAAGGCGACTGTAGGGTTGTTATTGCTCCAGGCAACCCGCTCCGGTTGGTGCTGGTGGCGTGTTAGTTGTATGCTTGATGTGATGCTGTTACGGGCGGACAGTTGTGTGCTTGATGTGATGCTGTTACGGGCTGACAGTTGTATGCTTGATGTGATGCTGTTTTGATCCTTACGGGCTGACACCTCGGGACACTCCTGTAAGATACGCGTGGCGGAGTGAGTGTGGGCGCAATTCCGCGTGTGTTGCCTAAACGAGGATTGTAGAAGTTTGGCAAGGGATTGTGGCCGGGTGGTCGCAGCGAAACCTTGCGAGGTGAACGATATATGTTCAAGTTTGTTTCTTCTCTGCGCTGCTAATGTCTGCAGATGTTTGTAATTCGTTTATGAGAGAGTTGATGAGAGCGATTATTAGGCCTGTTTGTCGGATGGAGTGATGGAATTGAGAGGTAGTATTTATTTAGACTTTTTCCTCTGTAACGGAAGACGACGAATACAAGCTTTTATCGGCACCATCCCTTATTGCCTAACGACAAAGCACTGCTTAGTCCCATCCACCATTGATTCTTCAAAACGTTGAGCAGATTCCGCTGGGTGGCGGCTGTCAGAAAAAAAATGTTACTCCCCTTACATCATTCCGGGAGGCTGAGGTGCTTGTGTAGATTGGTCATTGGTCACAACTATCTGGTCATTGGTCAAACGATCAGGATACCAAACTGTGTTGTTGGTCAAACTATCAGGATATCGCACAACACAACTATCAGGATATCTTGAATACTGACGCCCTCAGCATACCCTGAAGGTCTGCAGACTTCATTGAAGACGGAGCAGCTGCATGCAATCGCGTGCTGGGGTTAAGCTAAACCACTGTATGATTGTTCACGCAATTAATTTTTCGTTTAATATCATAAAAGATCGCAAATTGCCTCGTCCTGGAAGAAACAGTTCGTAATTTGCATCACGAGGCTTGTTGATAAAATTCATTGATAGAAAATGCAATGACTTTAAAATTGATTTTTAATACAGACAAATATTCGCGATATTCCGAGAGTCTGATATGTTTGTTGGTTAAATAGACAAAAATACTAATGACGTTCGATGCCGCGGCCCTGAGAACAACCATTGCAAGGCATGCCGACAACAGATGGCGTGGGGGTCCTGTGGTGCAGACGTTTGAATACTAACGAATGATGAGACAGTCGTGAATGCATATCGGGTGAGCAAATCGCTTGCATCAAGCGAAACTTGATGCAAATGATATTCTTGGTTAATTTTTGTGCCGAACGACACTATGAACTAAACACAGATTACTAGGAGAATTTTTCGACCTGTGATTGTAAGTAATATTTATAAAATAATATAGTTTGGTCAGCCTATTTTAGGCCATTTAGGCCTGTTGTAAATTTTGTATGCGGCCAGCTTTCCGATTTAGACCTAAATTTACACAACTAGTTGCGGGTTTCGAACCTGCACGTCGTCAATATTCGTTTCTATACACGAATATACGATTCAACGTACACCACTAGACGGAAAATACATCCTCGGCACGTGTTGCATTGCGTGATTTCATCAGCATTTTATAATTGTGAGTGAATCATCTTCACGTGGCAGCACACCTGTAAACTGCACCGCTGATGGCAGAGACGCGATAGCAGTCATCGCTGCACTGTTGCATTGGCAAGTCGCTTGGTTGTGTTCCAGACTGTCGCATTGCCGTACTCTGAAATTGTAAGTTAGTATTGTAATAACTGATTTACAGTGATTTGTTTACATTGAAAAAGTTTCCTCGTAATTCATTTAAGTTTTCATATTAACCCTTGACAGAAAATTAGTTTTATGAGAAGAGTTACGTTTATTAGTACAGGGTGGTTTTCGGAAACTTCCTGATTTTAAAGCTCAATAAAAAAATAGTGAAGATACTATTACAGTAGAAATGTTACTGAGAAAGGCATTTTTCTCAATATCTTTTTGTATCACTTAGTTCTAGAGATAACATGGGACCAATAACGGCCCCTTTGTCAATGCATTCAGTTAGTCGATTTTTGAAGTTTCGTTCAACTCGATGAACCATATTGACGGGTATGTTGGCGATGGCTTGGCGTATGTTGTTCTTCAAATGAGGTAGGGTTCTTGGACATTAAATATAAACAATTGATTTAGGTTAACCACGTAGAAAAATCACACGGAGCCAAATTGGGGGATCTGGCCAGCCTAATTAAGAAGGTTACCTCTCAAGGATATGAGGCCAATACCCGTCAATTAATAATATGCTTCATCGAGTTGAACGGAACTTCAAATCGACTAACTGAATGCATTTACAATGGGGCCGTCATTTGTCCGATGTCATCTTTAAAACTAAATGATACAAATATTCAGGTAATGTATTTTTCAATAAAATTTATATTGAAATAACATCTTTACCAGTTTTTTTATTGCGCTTTCAAATCAGGAAGTTTCCGCAAATCAACTTGTATGTTAGAGATCTCCAAGTTCGAACATGTGTCGATGAGAGAGGCGCTGTGCTAGGCCACTAATTAAGTCATGAGTCATCCTTAGCTCGTCACAAGTGCCACGCGACCACAACCAGAACATTCCATATTGTACAAGAGCTTTGAGGCGCTGAAATCTTTGGGTGAACGCAGGAAATTATTAACATTAGAACGCATTAGCAGGAAATTATTCCAAGGTAACCAAGAAACTACCAGAATCGCTTCGAGAGAACCCATCGTATCTTCTGGTTGCCGTGATCGTCATCACTCAAGAGGATGGCCAATATTTCATCGACGAGTTCCATGCGGCGACACGGAGCCTCATGGCAGAACAAGACTGGTCGACCTACGGTTTTAAAAGCCTCCTGATGCTTCTTAGTCAGGCCCAGCGTAATCTATCCAGCAGACCTAACCCTGAGATGAACAAATTCATCTTCAGAACTGCTGGTGAGCGCTGGAATTTGCAAAAGGGACAGCATCTGAGCTTGGGCTGCTACTCTTCCTTCACCGTTCGTCGCAACGTTGCCATGGGACATCTGGTGAGGCAAAAAGTTGTTTTTGACGTCTTTCTTAATCAATTTTGGGGTTCATTATGCTGTTTCGGCCGTAGAGAGCCCATTTTGATTTCTCAAAGTTAGAATAATATTATTAATAAATAATAATATAGAAGAGTCAGCTCTGATTATGCTGTGTTAGCGTGTCGCTTTTTTTTTAACCACCCGGCTACCTTGCCGATTTGGACCAGAATTCACACAAATTGTTACGGGAATCGACCTCTTAGATATTCTAGCCATAAACTCTTCGATCCCTTAAGTGGTTATTTTAAGTCATTCATTGAGAGATTGTGCGAAAAAAATTAATATCTGGAATATTAACGAATTTCTTTCACCGTCTGCAGAAAGAGGACGGCGCGGCCGAAGAGGGAGGAGAGGAGGAAGAGGATGCAACGAAAGAGTCTGCGTGCGAGGGCAACCCACCAACTCTCGTCAAGATAAAGTTCACGCCGGAAGTTGTCGGTTTGGGTGTGAAGCATCTGTCGCCACTCAGTGAAGACGAACGGGAGGTGCTGGTCTCGCCGCTACAAAATTTCACAGTCACCGAAGTGATCAAGAGAGCGAAAAAAGGTTTCACTGTCTTCATGCTCGAACCTGTCAAGGCATGAAATGGCTACGCGGAATATTGACAAAATATAACTCAGTACTCACTGCAGTGAGTGACAGAGAGCACATTTTCTCGTCGACGAAAACGTGAAGTCACGGACAGACAGACGGACGGACAGATGGATATGGCGAGCACAATAGTGCATTTTTTCCATAAATGAGAAAATGCGCTAAAAATGGACCACCTGAAAATTTTTATATTATCAGCATCATATTCTTGCTCACCATTTGTATAATCCTATTGATATCAGTGGATCAATTTGAGCAATTATACGCACTTCGGTATTTTCAATTATTCTATTCAAGCATATATATGCATATAGTCATATAATCGTTGCGTTTCTAAGCAAATATAATCAACATAAAATCTATCTTGCTTCTGCTAAAGCTTCTTAGCATATACTCGCTTATACTACTAAAAAAGCGTGACGCTATTATTGAACGCTTAATATGTTCAGTGTAATGCAATACATTCAGGACATATTGTAACTATGACATTATTCGGCAAATGATAGAATTATATCACTTCATTTTTGCGGCAATATATTAAGCTGGGACTCTTATTCCCCTATTTGGATTATCGGCTGAATATTTTGATAACAATTCGTACATAGCTTGGCATATACCTTTTCGCGATTTTCATGTTCTTGTAAAATATATATTATCATAAATTACCTTCACCTGTTGCTACGACGTTTTGACATTAATAATATCACTCTAAAAAACTAAGAGTTGGGTTCCTATGACTTATCCTTGATCGTCAGATAATGAAATTATACCAAATGAGGATATCAACCAAACTGTATGCTCGAACCTGTCAAGGCATGAAATGGCTAACCGAAATATTAAAAAATATAACTCAGTACTCACTGCAATGAGTGACAGAGCGCGCATTTTCTCTTAGACAAAAACGTGAAGTTACGGACGGACAGACGGACGGACGGACATGGCGAGCACAATAGCGCTTTTTTTCCATAAATGAGAAAATGAGCTAAAAATGGGCCACCTGACAATTTTTATATTATCAGCATGACAGCATCACATCAATTGCTTACCATTTGTATAATCCTATTGATGTCAGTGGAGCAATTTGAGCTATTATAGCTACGCACTTCGGTATTTTCAATTATTCTATTCAAGCATATATATGCACATAGTCATATAATCGTTACCTTTCTGAACGAATATAATCAACATGAAATCTATCTTGCTTCTGCTAAAGCTTCTTAGCATATACTCACTTATACTGCTAAAAATGCTTGACGCTATTATGGAACGCTTAATATGTTCTGTGTAATGCAATACATTCAGGACAAATTGCAACTATGACATCATCGGCAAATGACTCAAGAAATATCACTTCATTTTTGCGGCAATATACTGTATTAAGCTGAGACTCTTATTCCCTTATTTGAATTAAGGGCTGAATATTTTGATAACAATTCGCACATAGCTTGGCATATACCTTTTCGCGATTTTCATGTTCATACAAAATCAATATTATCATAAATTACCCTCACCTAATGCTACGACATTTTTACATTAATACAACATTTTGACATTAATAATATCACTCTGAAAAACTAAGGGTTGGGTTCGTCTCACTTATCCTTGATCGTCAGATATTAAATTATACCAAATGAGGATATCAACCAAACTGTGAGAGACCAATGTCATTATTATTAAATCTTGAAGTTTTATTCGCTTTGAATGCCGTACGCTTAGCATTTGTTGCCTTTTCGAATTGACTAATAAATGTTCAGTCAAGCTTTGTGACTTTCCTTACGATGTATGAATATTAACGTTTCGCCTTCGATCGCGATCCAATTATAGCTGAAATTGTAGTTACAAATCACCGAAACAATCATCAGTTCATCACCCAGTCAAATACAGTTATCATTAATGCAATCTCTCATAAGCAGCAGAATAATTGTAGAAGACAACAGTTCAGTCATGGAAACTATTGCACGCTGAGGCTCCGGTCCATGGGCTGGTCGAAAAGTTAAATTTGTGGCTCACCTCTGCACCCGTCGTATATAGTGACCATTTTGGATACATTGAAAGCCTGCGAGTTAGTGCTTTACGACGATAATAAGTCCCCTGATATTAACATTATTACAAGATTCAAAATTGAATTCTGCAGAGGAATAATTCCTAGGCTAGCGAGGTTCATCCAGGTACGAATTCAGGACACCGACTCTTTAAATTAAAATCGAGGGTACATATTTGTGCCGTTTATTTACGCTGAGCGACGTGTGTGCAATATCGAAGCAACCTGAAGAACTAAATAACTTCATCGCCATTCAAAGGCGCTAGCGCTGTAGAAAAATCCTAATAGTATTAATTCCTTAAGAGTGTATACAAGCTTACGTGCCCTGGAGCTGGGATTGTTATAAGATTACGCCAAGCTTACGTGCCCTGGAGCTGGGGTGGGATTGTTATTAGAATATAAGCTTTACGCACATTGGAGCTGGGATTGCATGGCAAACATTTTTAGAATGAGGTAAGAAGCAGTCAATAGGGTCAACCTTTATTCGCGTCTAGAGAGGAGCCGTAGGGAGCGGACTTCGAGAAACGTTTAACTTATTGCACGGTTGTTCATTTGTTATCACTTTTAAACTTATTATAACCCTTTCATAAAGTCGATATTATTGTCTGGATATTTAACAAGTGAATTTTATGAAGGAATAAAGTATTTCAATTTTCTGCTCGATTAATTATGAAAGGTTGTAGGATAAGATAGTTGTCTAAGGTTTAATGCAATCAGTCTAATCATTTATTTAGAACATAACTTTTTGAAGCTAACAGCAAAGAAGAAGGAGCGTCACTTAAATTGGAGATGGAAGGATTCCGCACTCCCATAAAGGACAAACCAATATCGCGAGTTAATAAACATAGAACATGATAAAGAGACCAAGATAATTTTTAAAACAATTCATGTACAATAATTACATGACGCGATACCAAACTACAGTTGTACCTGGGAACTTGTACCCATTGTTGAATTAATATATTAATTCAACCATGCTTGTACCTGCAGCCTCACAGCTCAGTGATCAGCTTGGTAGAGACATGCGACCAAGGGCCTAATATAACTGGTCAGGCCTGACAAGAGGGGTTATTACTTGCAGTATTGCGTACAAACTTGCAAACGCCCGATCAAATAACTCAAATTAATACACATACTACATGNAAATGTTGCGAAAACTGTTAAAATTACAATCGTTGTAATGATTTTCATGTATCACTATGCGCGATGCTAAGAAATTACCACGAAAAACATGTGACCCTGCATGAGAAACCCGAATTCTAAAATAATCGTACAAGTAGGTTCCTAGTCTGCAATTGGACAATTTTTTTATCCGTGAGCCCTAATTGACGGTTGCATGACACATCTACGATACAAGAAACGCTTATCGTTCACCGCCTCAGCCAATAGCCTTCAGTCACCCAATACAGACTCTGCGAAGAATGCTTTCGTGCCCTGTATAGTCTTGTCATTTAAATCCTGCACCTCTATTCCCTAAGTCCTGCAAATCGGCGACACTTTATTTATCTGCCGTGAGGGAGAATCGTCTGGGCGAAAAACCTTGAGGATATAACCCGTTGCCCTTGACAGCGTGGCATTACAAGCTCCTCGCGATACCGCAAGATACCATCCTTGTTTCCCTGCATGCTGCCGGACAAATTATTCCTAAGTTTCTAGGCAGAGTTTGTGGCTTAGCCTACTACTGTATGAGCCTGATGCTTGAACAGTCGATGTAAATTTTTTTTTACTTGAAAGTTTTCAAAAATTGAAGCAACGTGTCTGAATGATCTTTGACCGGTCGATTTGTGTTGTGTCATCAAAACACTAGATTTTGTGTGTTTTTACTGCCGAGGACCTGTTCATTGATAGGTGATTTGCGTACAAGTACAATTAAATGATGCTGCTTTTGAATTATCCTACGTACTCATATCAAAAAGGCTACATTCTCAAAGGAGAACGTATGAAATGCTTCAATATTAAAAGGGTAAGAAGGTGCGTGAGTCGTTGAATGGGCGCCGGGCGAAACGCACGATTACTGGCCGCGGGCATCGCCCTCTTCAAGAGAGAGGTTCAACGTCACCTTTCTCCAGATAAACCTTATACGTCTCTGTTATTTATACCAGCACGTATAGTGTATACCCTGTTATGTGCCTATGTATGCCTGTACACCATGTTTTATGTCCCTGCCTGTTTGTACGCCTATAAGCCAACATTCCTGTGCCATGCCACAGCGAGAGTTTCCTCCTAGGCGACGTTGAGGTTCATATAGAAGAGCTGCAAATGGACGAGCAGCCAACGAGATTGTGGTGCATGGATATGAGTTCAAGTAAAATATTTACAATTTTATTTTTTCAGAATACTCTGCAAACAACTTTGGATTCCAAAAATGATTCATGAGTGTGCAAAAAGATTATATTATTTCCATGCACTGACACAAATGTTTAAATAAAGACCCAGCGACTAAGGATGATGTAGGTTTACTAGTGAAATTACTCAAGTTGAATTTACAATTTTCCCAGCCACTTGAAACGGGAAGATGAAATCGAGTTGAGTCAAAGGACAGACAACTTGACTTTGGTGCTGCAGCGCATTTTAGAGCGGCTCCCAGTGCATCGTCGTGCACGGATAACTTTGACCACTATCTTACACAACAAGAAATAGAAATAATGCATGACTAATGTAACAGACAATGTAACGATTTTAAGAGGATGAAATCAATCAGCATGCTTAATGTTACGACGGTTCAGGCCAATGCAAGAAAGAGAATGTTGAATGACTTCATTATTTAACGCCGTTTAGTGACAGCAAGATCGGCTATTGTCTGTAACAACATACTCGTATAATGGCGTACATAAAACATGTTCTACAATGCGAGGCGACATTGGCAGCCATGTAACGAGGTTCAGAGCAGCACCGCTAGGTATAACCTATCTCGTCTGTCAAACTCGTGTGCTGCATATTTTAAACAAGTTACGAGAATATTTGTCCAACGTATTTGTTACGAGAATATACGAGTTCTTTTCTCCGCATTTATTAATGATTTTTTCATGAAATTAATATCAAGCATGAAGGCGACTTATTGGATGTATTTTCCGCTCATCCATGCAAAAACTTTCCATGATGAAGTGTAGGTGACCGGAATTTTGTAAGTTCACAAAGCAACGCGGATAGTGCACAAATATGGCCCATCAATTTAACTCACTTGAACTTGAGACCAAAAGCTTGACTGTGCTTATTTTTCTTTTCTGCACTATACTTCTCAGGGAGGTTATTGCACTGCGAGCATTTGTGCGTGGGTGTCTCTTAATGCAGTGGGTGCATCAGCGATCCAGTTGATCAGCGAGACATGGCGGCAGAGCAAATTTACATAATGACTCAAAAACCTATTTAACCTTCAACAGATTTTTAATCCTTGTAGTACAATCGACCGCCGTCGATATCTATGATAGTGCTGAAATTTCAATTTTCAAGTGGATAAGACCTCACGTTCAAGGTCATTTAGGAATGCATATCATAATAAGTGTACAACTGCCGTTCGACCATTTTACGAATATGATTATTCTCAATGCAAGAGTTTCCATTGAGCATCAGCAACAGTAATGACATAAACAGCCATTCTCTTCATTGTTCATAGCCATCAATAACTCGATGTCTGGACGCATGCAGCAGGAAGAAGATATTAATCTTTGTGGCAGGGATGTCTGACTCAGGACTACGGAATTCTTGAGAGCAGGAACCGGTTCTGGATCTTTCCCATCACAAGATCCTAGTTATATACATATGTTTCGTAGAATATTTCTATTCAACACTATGACTTTACAGAAATATGAGTATTTCCCAAGTTGCATACAGTTTGAATGTTGCATTATTGACAGTCGAGGCAGCCTGCAGCACGTATCCCTGACCGTGTTCCACTCCTTCATACATCCTACTACTGCGCAGCAAAATGTCCTTCCTGGGCTGCGTTTGTGCTAAGCACGACACCAGCACAAAACATGGAAGCAGCGAAACGCTGGTTATGGTGTCCATCATGTACGTATAAATTATTCCCATGATGTCAACTGGCACAAACAGAAGTTGCTCCTTCTGTCTATTGGGGGTGAGGGCGCCAAGCTGACATTTGCCGTCAGGGAGCGCCATGCTTTGTCGACACGTTTGGTTTGACTTTCCCGGCGATTTAGAAAGGGCTGCGTTTGTGCTAAGCACGACACCAGCACAAAACATGGAAGCAGCGAAACGCTGGTTATGGTGTCCATCATGTACGTATAAATTATTCCCATGATGTCAACTGGCACAAACAGAAGTTGCTCCTTCTGTCTATTGGGGGTGAGGGCGCCACGCTGACATTTGCCGTCAGGGAGCGCCATGCTTTGTCGACACGTTTGGTTTGACTTTCCCGGCGATTTAGAAAGGGAAACCTTTGTCCTTATGCCGCTTATTGCATGGGAAGCTAGGACAGGAATGATAACTTTTTATGCGTTATGGTGTTGAAAAATATTGATATTTCTGAATATTTTTAATTCACGTACAAAATTGAATGAATTAGAAATTAACGATGAAATGCTTGATTTTATTCAAATCGTTTTCCGCGAAGCGTATCAAACAGAAGGCTTAAAAAACGCAACATTACAACAATAAAATAGAAATGTCGTCTTCACAGACCATCAGAGTTTTTGAGAGCCTAAGGAACAGTTTCGCTTTCTTCGACCGCTGGGGCTACCGATAAATGTACTTTCCCTGGTACGAAGACGTCAATTAAATGTTTCTCGTGACGCTCAAGACGTCATGTCGCGGCGCTGCACACAGAATCGCGAGAATGATTCACAGCTTTGGTGGTGAACAATAGAGTCAGAGAAGGCATTCGGCGAACATAATATTTCGCGATTTAAAAATTATAAAATTGTACATGCAGTTGGCGCGCGAGAGTCGTGAGAAGAACATGCATGGTTGCAAACCTCACCTTCCGTTAAAGAAGCATGCCATTGACAAAAGGCTTCTAAATGTGAAATGAAACTCGATACTTCTTTTTCAGAAGTAGTAAAAGAATTCCATTTAGATTTTTGGCACCTAATTGAAGATAGGTATTTATAACTGTTGAATCTAGAAGTTAAGACTCTTGAAAAGATGCATAGATAACTTGTATACCTGTAAACTCTCAAATGTGGTAAAATAAAGGCCGTAATATACACATTGTACGTTTACCAGACAGAGTTGCTTACATGCAACTTGTGCACGTCGCTTAAGCTATGTCCATGGCCCGTGCGCACGCTATAACAACAACACAGCGTGAGGCATGCAAACACTTTCTCCTCGCGGGCATCTGCCGTGTGCACTCCCGAAATGTTCCTATTTGTGCCCCGTCATCGTCATGCGTGGCATACAACAATAACAACTTGGCCATCCAAACTCAGTTTCTCGTTAGATTCGAAATTAGTGCAATTGATCAAGCGAAGCTGTTGCGAGGAATCATTCTGAGAGAGAACTCTCTGTCAATTCAATACGTATCACATCAAAATTTCAGACATTGTTCATGCTATTTGTTCAAATTTTGGTATTCGTTTATTTTCAAGAGTTAAGGCTAATTTATGACATCGAACTCGAATGACGCATTAATCACCTTAGCTTCACGTGAGTTAAGGTAACTGTCGATGTAACAGACAGTAACGAGGCAGAGAACGCATCTCGCTAACACCACATCTCTGATGTGGCATTGTTGAAGTCGCCAATAAATATCAAATCCGAAGCACGCAACCGCAAGTCCCGCGGTAAATAACGTTTAGCGGTCACTCTCAGCAATATTGAAATTCACTTTCAATTGAAAGTGCGTCTCATTAAGAGGCAGACGTATTCAAGAGCCATGTAGTGGGGATCACTATAAAGCTGCTACACAAATTAAAAAAATGCCCATTCTATTCCACTCTTGCATAACATATTATATTATTATAATTCGCTTTTCAACACGATTCAAGCTCAATCAAGTTAATTTAACTAAGCAATTTATTTTCTAATGTGTGTGTTACTATAATTACATATGGATCTCAAGCTTGTATATATACTAACCATATTTGAAAATAATTTCTTTGTATGAAATATTTAAAATTTAGACAGTACCAAACGAGAAACACATTTTGAAAGACATTTTTTTAAATTATGAGATAATTATAAGGCCGATAAGTATCATGGATTGTATTTTACATTCGAAACAAAAAGCTAGCACGATCGATCGTGATGAGCAACCAGAGGCTTCCTCTGACATAAGTCGCGCTCGTCTTCCTGGCTCTTGAGCAGAAGTTTTTCCTCAATTGCGATGGAATTTTTTGTGGACTTTCAGCTCGAGGTTTTTGTTAAGCATGGCTAAGCAGTGACAGTTTCACGCGGAACTCGCATTGTGCAGCAAAATTGTCACTACATCGTTTGACGAAAGCATCGTGTCGTATTATATTTGTTCATATACTGTGCAATTTATGTGTTGCTCAACTTTGTTAAATAATCTAGAGCCAAGTGTGACGCCTCGACGAAATAATAATTAGTCTGCGTTGCACGTAATCTTCATGAAAAGTCTGTTTGAGGAGCTGACCGATTTTTGTAAGAGGTCGAAACTTTTATTTGAAATTTGGCTCCCAGAATGGCTTAAGACATGGTGCGAATAGTCGGTTGAGAAGTTGGTTCGTGCAACCACTCAAGACACCCATTGTGGTGCGTAGTCGGTTCAGAAGTTGAGCGAGTTGCACGTTCGATGGTGACAAATGGTTGCAACGCTCATTGTAAAAACCTATAAGTTGTTAAACCGTTGGAAAAAACTGGATAGGTTCTAAGAACTAACGTATTTATTATAATTATGATGCTTTTCACAACAATGAACTATAACAATCAAAGCCTACTAGATGGAGTCACGAATGACACTAAAGGTATCGTTATTGCAAATTGTGGAATCACCGTACATTAGCTTTGGCAAAAATATAATTTTCATATTCACTACTGATAAATGTTCGTTTCTTGGCATTTGACCTTATTTCTGGTGTGTTTCTACAGATCCTTCAAGATCCCAGCGCATCCTCGTATCGACATGAGGCGATTGCTACCAGGCTTCACTCTCTTGATGGTAAGTTGTAACAATTTACAATTTTGAACATTAAAGGACAGAAGTTGTAGTAATCTACAATTTTGATCCGTTTAAGACGAGATGCGTACGTTTCCAAGCTATGATCTGCGAGTGTTATTCGTGTTCTCTCAGAATAGAATAGAATAGAATAGAAGTGTCGGCACCGAAACTAGGCCCATGGCCTGTTGCAGATTCTTGTACTTTTCGTGACTTGATTCCACAAAGGATCCGGCCTTATGAACCCGATCTTACCATAACTGACCATTGATTGAGATAGCTCTTGGACTTATTGCCTGGTCCGTAAGGTGCTAGGCATTTCAAGACTGAGAATATGCTCTTGCTTAGCTTCGTCTAGACTCTACTGACTCAAGTCGGTTCTTGAATGCGTTCTCTAGTGGTAGCCTCAAGCAAGACAACTCGAAACGTTTAATATGGTTCATAGAAAAATTGAAATACACCTACTTTAACCCTGAATATTATTTATGACAAACCATATGAAACATTTAATGATGCTTCCAAAATAATGTTTAGAACTGATTGTATTACGAATTCCCACTTGAAGCCAACCCCAAAATGGTTTATTAACAAGTGATTGGAACATTGTGTATATATTTAGCACGTATTGTTTTGTCTGCCTGTTTACTTGTTCCGCACTTTCCTCGTTAACTAATTGAAGCATCGTTTTTTGAAAATCTTATTCTTTAATTAGGTTTTCATTTGTACATTGAGCTTGCAGTTGTTGTAATATACTATAATTTATTTAATGATTGATTGCATCGTGTCGCTGGATATGCATAATTCTTAGCCGCATGTTCAAATGCCTTCTTTATACATAGATGCTATTTCATTGGTCGGTGATGTGCCCATCTTGGGATCGAAATAGAACGAAAATGCAATATACAATAAATTTTGTCAGCATTTAGTAATAAACAATGTAAAATGTATAGGTTGATAAATTATGTCTGAGTAATTCTAAATACTAACAATGAAAGGCATTTAACAATAATTCTGATTGGGGCTACTGGTCAAAACAAACTCACACAGACGCAACATCGGGAGGACTCTGCACTGTTCTTCAGTTGCTGTAACACTAAAGCTTTATTTGCCTCCAAACGTATTGGATTGATTACTTTCAATACTCGCACATACTCATTAATATATAAAACTGACACTTTCTGCAGGTGCTAGCTTCCAGCCAGCTCACTTCGGCCGCCCAATTACCGGCATTTTCCGGAGCCGGAATGCCTACCGTCCAGTCCTTGAAGGCAAAATGCGGACGGCTGGGGATGACAGTGAACGTGGTCTTCGACCAGGCGTTCCCGGGCATCATTTACTCGAAGGGCCACTACGCCGACAAGCGATGCAATTACGTTGGAGAAGACAACAAGTTTGGAGCCAAGGAGTTCTCGTGAGTCCTATTTAATTGAGATAACTTGCTCTGCAGAATAAAATATTGAATTCATTTAAGTGAATAAAAATATTGAAACTACACCTTTTAGCTGAGAAAATCTAAATAAGATATCACTAAAAATAGGTAATAGGTATTAGGAGGTAATAAGCAATTTTCATTACCTGGTTAAAAAGTTTCTGTTGTTAATATAATAAAATAAATAAAATAAAATAAAAATATGTTAACACACTGCATCGGAACAATAGAAGAGCAGCTCTGTCTATGTTGGGATGCATAACATATGGACGATCGAGGAGCTCGGGTTATCATTTTAGGCAAGACACAAGTATAGACTATAAGGAATTCAGGTTTTCATTATTTACTTAAAGATTCGATCTATATGATATTATGATTAGTACGAATCGCTATAATATTAATAATTATCATCCATCATCACTCAATATTGAATTTATTGTCAGGTTTCTGATTCCTGTTGACGATTGCGGGACTGCGGGAGAGATGGCGAGCGGTCGCTCAACTAAAGATGGCTTTTACGAGAACACAATCATAATACAGGCAAGCGCTGACGTTCAGCCGTCTTCTCTCACCGTGTCATTATCATTAGCAATTTTGTATTTACAATTAACGAATTTTTACTTTTTGTTCAATATAATTCAGAAATTTTTTAAACCATACTTGAAAATCAGCTTGAAATAATGCGAATTAGGCCTGTGTACTCAACAATATGTAAGTATGTTAAGAGACTATCAGGATGTGACTAAATTAGCGTCTTCAAATCTGTTAATAATAGCCAACCATAAATAGAAGTCTTATTATAAAACACAAAACAGAAACAAACGTTTCATACTAGGGTACGTTTAGTTCATAGTTTATTATTAAAAAAAACGCATTTTCCCTCATTCTAGCTAATATCAATTTGTTTCTTATAAAATTATTCAATACGTAGACATTGTTTATTGATTTATTAGCGCATTTTCTCATTCATTTATGGAAAAAATGCACTATTGTGCTCGCCATGTCCGTCCGTCCGTCTCTCTGGCTGTCTGTCCGTCTGTCCGTCCGTCCGTCCGTGACCTCAAGTTTTCGTCGACGAGAAAATGCGCTCTCTGTCACTCACTGCAGTGAGTACTGAGTTATATTATTTATTGATTTGTTTGGTTGTTAGCTGGACCCGCTGATCACGGAGGTGTGGGACGAGGCCCGCCTCTTGAGGTGCTCGTGGCCCCACAGCCTCACGAAGAAGGTGGCGGCCGCGCCCTTCTTCGTGGCCCAGTCTGATAAGGTGCATGGCGCTCCTGGCTAGTGCTTCTCAGAATTTTGATCATTTGAATAATATTTTGAGCATTAATTATTTTTAATAAGGAAATTACTATCAATTGAGCTTGAACTGAATAATACACATTTTTAAAGTTGACCTATAAGTACCTATTTTAATATTTTTATTTAAGTAGAGTTTGAATTCACTCATATTATTAGAAATTCTTGGAATTATGAAGAAAGTGATATTTCTTCACCTGTTTCTCTTAAAGCTTTTCAAATTCTTCAAGTTTTCTGTTTATTATTTCTATGTTTGCTTGTTGGAATTAATTATGAAATAAATGAGATAAATACAATTTTGGATTATTCGTGATTTATATCAGACTTGAGCGGGATGTTAGAACTTAAAGTCGAATTAATAAGCAATTAAATGAAATAAATAGAATTGACCTCGTGAACCATGAAGCGACACCATCTTACTGGCAGGTCTCAGTAGAGTTCGACAAGCGTTCCATCAACACACTCATGGAGGTGCAGCAAGGCCCCAGCCCTCTCGCCGCCCCAGCCTCAGGTTATATTTACGCCGGTGCTGAGTCCTCCATGGTCATCTACATCCAGGGTAATGCCGGCAGCAGTGATAACTATTATCATAACAATTTATTAAATCATGGGAATGGTTGACAACACCTACTATTTTATGCATCTCTATTTATTTGTTTCATCCCTTTTTTTCTTTTTAATAATACGAATTTTGCGTTTCTGGTTTACATGATATATTTCCTGATTTTGAAGAAATAAATAGGTTAAATAAGCGCATTTAACGAATGCTGGTATTTTACTTTCAAACACAAGATCCCGGAAAGAATATGGACGCGAATGTGGTGAACTGCAGCGCCTCAAACAGAGGCAAATCTTCCGTGCAACTGCTGGACGAGTCAGGCTGTCTCCTCAGACCTGATCTCATGACTCGCTTCGACAAGTCCAGAGACAGCAACGGCGTTAGAGCTGATCTGATGCTCTACTCTTATCTCAAGGTACGAAAGTAGTTTAGAAACCGAGTCTATGGGCACAGTTTGGGCTAATCAGTCTATGGTCTTTCTTGGGCTAATCAGTCATTGGATTAATCAGTCTATGGGTTAATCACAGGTCACTGACCATTTACCCACAATCTTACCCCGAATCTTGGCCATCAAAATTTTGTTAACAACCATTTAACCCCGATCAAAACCTGACCATTACCTCGATTGACTGAGCGCTCGCATTATTTTTTTAATGTCCGGCATCAGTAAATTTTGGAAACTGTTCGTTACTAATAACCTAGAGCGAGTGTCAAAATGGAAGATAATTTTTTGGGATTTATAATTGATTTGAATTTTTTAAATACTTTTCAGAACCTGGGTGCTCATTTTTTTATCAACACAAAACTATATGGTACTATGTACGTTTCATTACACAGTTCTTTAAAACTGCCCAAAAGGCTTATATCACAAGCAATGTAACCACTGTGAATATCCTTCATATCAATGATAGGTATCTCGAATAGAATTAATAAATTCGAATTCGTTCTAATGGGTTGTCTTGGTAATATGACAGTTTGGGGAGAAGTAAATTGAATTACAGTTATTGTATCTTCCACGGGTGTATAATTGATTAGCAGGATTTTTCTATTGTGATAATCGCTGTAGTTTATTAGTAACAAACATTTCCAAATTTTGATGAAAGATGGTGGTTAAAAAAAAACTATTGTGAGCGCTCAGTCAATCGAGGTAATGGTCAGGTTTTGATGGGGGTAAATGGTCGTTAACAATATTTTGATGGCCAAGATTCGGGGTAAGATTGTGGGTAAATGGTCAGTGACCTGTGATTAACCCATTTATGCAAACTGTGACCATAGACACGCTTTCTATGCTACTTACGAATTTATATACAATTCATTGTTTAGTCAATTACATATTTTGAAAGAAATGTGCATGTTGAATGACCCAAAAATTCCTCCTATCTTTTGAGAAACGATTATGACCCAAGGGCTTATTTCTGCAATAAATTTTTCCATGAACTCCATTAAGATTAATGAAATTTCTGGTTGGTCTTTTGAGAGCTCTATTCCTAAGTATCGGTCCTCTGTAAGAATCCTATTCTAAATTCCCACAGGATTTTGATGCAAGCAAAGCAGCTGATTTTGTAATCCGTTGCGAGCTTGAGCTCTGCAAGGGAGGGTGTTCACTGCCATGCTTGGAGGCCAAAACTCGCAAGAGGAGAAACGTCCGAGGCGACGCTTCTGACCTCGCGTCACCGCATGAGGGGGCGTTCTCTCACGAATCTGTTGGAGGTCTCATCGAGCTAAAAGAAACTTTACGTCATGGCATGAACGCTGAAGAAGGAGCATTCTTGGTCATCAAAAGAGAAAATCAAGGTGAATTGTCTTGGCAATGATGAAGTGAATTCATTTTGTTAATAACAAATAATAAAATAATTAATGTAACAAATATTTTTTTATTCGTGAGAATTATTAGCACTCATTTATTCAGAATACGCATCAAATCAACAAAGGTGTTCACAATTAGTGACGTTGACTTTCCATAGTCACAGTTAATAAGGTAATATTAATAGTATAGTGGCATATGAAAATGGTAATTTTTATTTATTTTCAGAAGGAATTAAGTCTGGATGCAGCTTATCTTGGAGTGTGTTCGTGTCGTTGCTGGCTCTGCTGCTCATCATTGCGGCGCTGGCTCTACTCTCATGTTATTTGGCTGTTAAACTCATAAAAGGAGGGAAATTTTATAGTACATAAGAAAGTGATTATCCCTATGATTGCAATTTATTTGGGTCCCCATTGAGATGCTCTCATACCGGTTTGCGTGCCCTGCAGCATGTGCGTCAGGGTGATGCAGATGATTGGGGGGAGACTTCTCAACCACGCTAAAAGAACTTTGGCTTCAGCGTTTATTAGGCTGTAGGCCTGTCATCGCCTCTTAACATCGCAGAGCATTCACAGCTCCCTGCGGTCTCGAACTGAACTGTAACCACTGGGACACCCTCTATGGGACTATTCTCTGGGTCCAAATATATTGGCACTCTTAATGGTGACTATATAACATTTTCGGAATTATTAAGTAAATCTGCATAAAGATAACACACATGCGACGAAGCTTAAAGTTTGTTTAATAAAGCCAATCCACTTCAAGACAATCATATTCCTAATGGCTCATACCAAATTTGTTGGAGACAAAGATTCGTGTGTCATTTGCAGAATATTGTAAAAAAATGTTCGTTTCCACCACCAGTTTCTCATGACCTGAGACAAAATGTTTGTTGTATGATTTTTTTTCTATTAACATTTTAGTTAGCAATTTAGAAATAGGTGACATTATAGCGAATTTTTTTGAACTACATAAAACCCTACGAATTAGCTTTAATGTTGCTTTTATTGCTACGGCTAAAGTCTTGTTTGTACATATGTGTTGTCTGAGTAGCAAATGGCAATCAACTAAATTATCCTCGTTTATGTGATTTACGCTAAAGTAAAATGGCAGATAAACTTTGTCTTACCGGATTGTTTTTTTTTCTTTATTGGGAATGATTGTTTAAAACACCAGGAAGCTAATTCTTCTCGGATAATTATACGTTCAGTCTCCAAGATTCAGCGAAAATGAAATAATAATAATAGCGGTTTCAGCGTTTAGTAGGCCGTAGGCCTGTAGCCGATTCTAAACGTCGCAGAACATTCACACCATTTTGCGGTCTCGAAATCGCAGCTCGCTGCTACAATTCTGCTGTACTTATAACCGCCCGGCCTCCTTGCCGATTCTGACCGGAAACTGGCGCACAGAGCTGGGATCGAACCCGCGCCTCTCTGCGCCAATCCTGCTACTCTGAACTTTAATTAACCACTGGGACACCCTGCCCAATAACCACTGGGCCACCCTGCCCAATAGGGTAATATCCCCAAACTAATCAACGTAGCTCGGTGGAACTCTGCACATGCATTCATTAAAACCAAACGGTGATGTTTAGGTTGTGATAATTTATTTTTTATTTCGCCTTCGTTTGCGACGTAAGTGAACTGTAATAATAGAATGATGCTACATCAAAATTAGGTTTATTTAACGGATTCCTCGTTTAGCCTTATACCTTGCAAACGAAGGCGAAATAAAAAACTATCACGTCCTAGACATCACCATCAGGCCTAATGAATGAATGTGCAAAGTTTCATCGAGCTTCCTTCATTAGTTAGGGAGATATTTCTTGTTCACTGAAGTGTCGATTCAGTGAATCTAGGAGACGGCCGCAAGTCCGACCGGAGAATGACCCGATATTGAAACTAAATACTAATGAACAAAATTTAATAACACTGCTGTGTATGCCCGAAATTAATTTAGTAAAAATGTTTTCAAGTCTCTAAAAATTATTGTGTATAAACCAATTTATTGATTGTTTTCATAAAATATACGTATATGACGGACCTTTCCACGCCTATTCCTTAACGCCGAAGATACTATACTATAAGTTACTTTAAATTGTATTTCAATGAAGTCTTGAAACAGCGATGGCACCCGCGTCAAGTCGCAAACAATGAAAGGATATTTCACCTTAAAGACCTGTAGCGTCTTAATAGTCAGCTGCTGTTTACAGCAAAAAGTTATATAGAATAGAAGTGTCGGCACTGAAGAAATCGGCCCATGGCCTATTTCTTTAAGGCCATATAAACAATACGAGTGAATTTGAACATTTTCTTTCGCTCGTTATGGTAACATATCTTCAATTTCCTAAAATGCCTGCCTAAAAATTGCAAGAACGCATAAAGAGTCCCATCTACATTGAGAAAGGCCTCGCCAGCGACCGCTAGACGCAACAAATTGTAGTGAGTCATGTGTCGCTGACAGATATGGTGCGGGATCTACAGGTAAGCACAATAATATTATTGCAAATGATTAATTGCTCCTCTTTAACGTGGATGAGCTTAACAAGTAATGAAGTGCTTCTAGAAATCTAATTATTTAAAGTAGTAAAATTCTTATTTTCTTTAATTGAAACCAATTATACTCCAGGTCGCACAGTCGTAGCCAATGAATGGTGATCATCTTCATCTGGTAGCAGATATACCAACCAATAGTACATCAATATACTTGTGTGGAGAAATGAAAGATTCAAATTCTTCTATATTATAAATTTTTCAGTAACTTACATTCAACAGAATGGTTTAATAACCTTCATAAATGTTATACTGTTAATCTGTTATACATGCATGCAGAATCTATTCACTAGTCTATTGTGTTGCATCAGACTCAAATCTATCCTTAGTATCCTTAGTATTTGTTTGGGACATAGCAGTCCCGGCCTCCCGGCCCGGGAGTCCCGGGCCACGATGAATTTGATGAAATCTAATGATGGTTATTGGTTACTGTTCAACTTACTGGTTAGTTCTCAACTTCTCATTACGTGATTGGTGGTTGAGGTAGCCTAACTACAGTGCATTAACTGCAGATATAGGGTAAACGTGGTATATTCCGACATCGTAGGTAATTCCGTCACCTCTCCAGCTTTTCCTTTAAAACTACTGAAGAAACCTATCGACTATCAACTGCATAAATCCTATCGACTGGCATGCGGTTGTTCAACGACCAGATGACCTTGAGATAAATTTTACAACGACTCTTGTGCCACACTATGAGACCTGGGACACCACTCTGATGTGACTGCAACTACACAACCTTCAAGCCTTCAAGGAAATGTTTTGGGATAGCTTGTTATTGCATTCTGCAGGATATTTTGGTGGGAGCTTTGAAGTTATGCCAATTGTGGAAGCTGAAAATTTTGTGAAACAACACGTTTGCAAAGTGAAAATAGTAATATTTTTCAATCAAACAAAAATGCATAACATTAGAGCCATGAGATTTCATACCTACTGAAATTATATGATATTACTGTCATCCATCTTTAATACAAACTATATAATATTGATTGGTTGCAGGTCAGTACATGATGCAACAAATACAAATTAATCTTAAGATGTAACTAGAATGTGCTAATTCCATGTGGTTAGGCTGTACAGTTCCTGAGTGTGGTAACATGAGTACAGTGCTGAATAATATGTGTTTCCTTCATTGACTGTCTCACACTGAGTGCAAAACAAGAGCTTAGTATTTGTTTCTCCTTCTCAAATAATTGCTTCCAAGTTCTTAAAATTGTAAATTTTAAATGGTTGATTGTCAATTAACAAGTACCTATCAGTTTGCAATTATTTTGAAATTAATCATATGAAGGAATCTTGGCCAATTAGTAGTGGAGTAGATTTTTGTGAATCACATTATACCTGTCATGGGAGACTGGGCAACGGACAGTCTATTGTCAATGACACCAGGATCACCAATGCACTCCACTTGTCAGTTTTCACAAATTTTACTTTTATCTAATATGTATGGACTGAAATGATTAATTTTCTGTTTGAGTAGAATGTTACAGCTTTTGCAATCTGACCTTAATGAACTAGTTTTTAACATTGATTTCCAACATAATCCACCAAAATATATGCATGTGATTAAAATATACTGAAAATATTATCGATTTTTTCTACAAAATGTAGTATTTGTTGTTGAATTAATTAGCACTGACTATTTTTGAAGTATCTCATCCGAGGGTTGCAATACCACTCTAGAAGTTATTGAGCACTGAGATGAAATGTGTATAGCCTTTAATTGGTTCTGTTATACTGGTTCTTTCACCAAGATATAAATTATAAAGGAATCTTTTTTTTGTCTGTGCGTTATTCTTTGCTTGCCTAAATGACTCGCACATTTAGTGCAGCTGCTGATTTCAATAGAAATATACCTGGCAGGTAACCACTGATAGTGCTCATAGTTTTCAGATTGTGAGCTCCCCTCTAACACAACTAATACCTCGGCATCCCTTCTTTGATGAAGCATTAACCCTTACAGACTGACATCCTACAGTGCTTGTGTGGTGAGTGTCCATTAATATTGCAATTAACTGGCAAAATGTTAGCATTAGCATTTTTATTTCCAAATTTCTAGATATCTCACAGTTCATCCATTATCCTTTGACTCTTTTCAGTATAAACGTCAGTGCAATGTGTACCTACAGTACAGCATCAAACTGGGCTATTTGCACAGCAGAACAGGATTTTGATGCAAGCAAAGCAGCTGATTTTGTAATCCGTTGCGAGCTTGAGCTCTGCAAGGGAGGGTGTTCACTGCCATGCTTGGAGGCCAAAACTCGCAAGAGGAGAAACGTCCGAGGCGACGCTTTTGACCTACCGTCACCGCATGAGGGGGCGTTCTCTCACGAATCTGTTGGAGGTCTCATCGAGCTAAAAGAAACTTTACGTCATGGCATGAACGCTGAAGAAGGAGCATTCTTGGTCATCAAAAGAGAAAATCAAGGTGAATTGTCTTGGCAATGATGAAGTGAATTCATTTTGTTAATAACAAATAATAAAATAATTAATGTAACAAATATTTTTTTATTCGTGAGAATTATTAGCACTCATTTATTCAGAATACGCATCAAATCAACAAAGGTGTTCACAATTAGTGACGTTGACTTTCCATAGTCACAGTTAATAAGGTAATATTAATAGTATAGTGGCATATGAAAATGGTAATTTTTATTTATTTTCAGAAGGAATTAAGTCTGGATGCAGCTTATCTTGGAGTGTGTTCGTGTCGTTGCTGGCTCTGCTGCTCATCATTGCGGCGCTGGCTCTACTCTCATGTTATTTGGCTGTTAAACTCATAAAAGGAGGGAAATTTTATAGTACATAAGAAAGTGATTATCCCTATGATTGCAATTTATTTGGGTCCCCATTGAGATGCTCTCATACCGGTTTGCGTGCCCTGCAGCATGTGCGTCAGGGTGATGCAGATGATTTGGGGAGACTTCTCAACCACGCTAAAAGAACTTAGGTGTCAGCGTTTCTTAGGCTGTAGACCTGTCATCGCCTCTTAACATCGCATAGCATCCTTGCGGCCTCGAACTGAACTGTAACCACTGGGCCACCCTCTATGGGCCTATTCTCTGGGTCCAAATATATTGGCACTTTTATTGGTGACTCTATAACATTTTCAGAATTATCAAGTTTTCGAAGCTGGAAGTTTCTTGTTTAATAAAGCCCACCTCTCTCTCACATGCTATCCCACCTCTCTCACTTCAAGACAATCCTATTCCAATGGCTCATACCAAATTCGTTGGAGATGAAGATTCGTGTGTCATTAGCAGAATACTGTAAGAAATGTTCGTTTCCACCACCAGTTTCTCATGACCTGAGACTAAATGTTTGTTGTATGATTTTTCTTCTATTGACATTTTAGTTAGCTATTTAGAAATAGGTGACATTGTAGCGAATTTTTTGGACTACATAAAACCCTACGAATTAGCTTTAATTCTGCTTTTAGTGCTCCGACTAAAGTCTATTTGTACATATGTGTTGTGTGAGTAGCAATCAACCAAATTATCCTCGTTTATGTGATTTACGCTAAAGTAAAATGGCAGATAAACTTCGTCTTACCGGATTGTATTTTCTTTATCGGGAATGATTGTTTAAAACACCAGGAAAGGAAGCTAATTCCTCTCGGATAATTATGCGTTCAGTCTCCAAGATTCAGCGAAAATGAAATATCTCCCAAACTAATCAACGTAGCTCGGTGGAACTCTGCACATGAATTCATTAGAACCCAGCGGTGATGTTTATGTCGGGATAATTTTTTTATTTCGCCTTCGTTTGCGACGTAAGTGAACCGTAATAATGTGATGATGCTTCATCAAAATTTGGTTTATTTAATGGATTCCGCGTTTAGCCTTATACCTTGCAAACGAAGGCGAAATGGAAAAAACTATCACGTCCTAGACATCACAATCGGGCCTAAAGAATGAATGTGCAAAGTTTCATCGAGCTTCCTTCATTAGTTTGGGAGATATTTCTTGTTCACTGAAGTGTCGATTCAGTGAATCTAGGAGACAGGCCGTAAGTCCGACCGGAGAATGGTCCGATATTGAAACTAATAAAGAAATTTAGATATCACTGCTGTGTATGCCCAAAGTTAATTTAGTAACAATTTTTTCAAGTCTCCAAAAATTTTTGTGTAAAAACCAATTTAGTGATTGTTTTCATAAAATATACTTATATGACTGACCTTTCTACGCCTATTCCCCGCCGAAGATATTATACTATAAGTAACTTTAAATTGTATTTCAATGAAGTCTTGAAATAGCGATGGCACCAGCGTCACGTCGCAAACAATAAAAGGATATTTCACCTTAACGGTCTGTAGGGTCTTATTAGTACTCGGCTGTTTGAGCAAAAAGTTATATAGAATATAAGTGTCGGCACTGAAGAAATCGGCCCATGGCCTATTTCTTCATTGCCATATAAACAATACGAGTGAATTTAAACATTTATTTTCGCCCGTTATGGTAACATATCTTTAATTTCCTAAAATGCCTAAAAATTCACTGTCATTCACGTTCTTTATTTGCAAGAACGCATTAAGAGTCCCATCTACATTGAGAAAGTCCTCGCCAGCGACCGCTAGACGAAACAAATTGTAGTGAGTCATGTGTCGCTGACAGATATGGTGCGGGATCTACAGGTAAGCGCAATAATATTATTGCAAAATGCAAATGATTAATTGCTCCTCTTTATCGTGGAAGAGCTCAACAATTAATGAAGTTCATTTAGAAATACAAATATTAAAAGTAGTAAAATTCTTATTTTCTTAAATTGAAACCAATTATATTCCAGGTCGCTGTGGTCGTACCGAAGGGTCAAGACTCTAGGCTAGTCTAGGCCTACTGTAATTGTAGAACAAGTCAATAAATTTTAGTTAAATTGATCAATGGACATGGTGAAATTTACCGCAAGGTGTCATAAGTGAATAGCCTAACTATTTTTTACACTTGAATCAGTTGAATGACCATAGTCCACACTCCACAAGGCACAAGCACTGTTGCTGTGAACTGTAAAACACACATGACAATGATGACATGATCATGATGACAACTTATAGGTAAAGAGGAAATTATAAATTCATGCAGAATTACAGAAGTTAATCTACTCTACAAGAAAAAATTATCCAAATATAATTGAACAGCCATTTTTTTATCTGTCTAGCCAGTCTAGGGGACTAAGGGGAATAATAAGGCTTTATTTAATATCTGAGATTGGATGCTCTATCCTACCAAATTACCATCAGCTTACTGCTCATGTCAGTCATGTGGAATCCAGACTCATTCCAGAGGGGGTAATATTAATATATTAGCTGGTAATTTTTGTGGTAAACATAGCAAATTGGAAAGCAGGACCTAAAAATCTGGAAAGGCTAGCATACTTACATTTAAAGAGTTACAGTTACAGTCCATCATCATCAATTCACTCATAAGTTTCTGTCTCTGCAAGCTGCCACAGCTGTTTCATTGGAAAAAAGCGCTTGCATCATCACAGTAAAATTAATCCAATTAACGCTTGAACGCCTCCAACGTTAGTCACAAGAATCCAATCCATGCTTGAATGCATCCAATTTAACAGTCATAGGGATCCAATCATTGCTAGGACGTGTGCAATGTCACAGCCACTGGAATCCAATCAGCATTGGAAAGCTAGAATGGACTGCCTCCAAATGCACACAATGTTAATGCACTGATGCTAATTTAATGCTACTGTAATACTAACAAAGATCCCCAAAATTTTTCTAATATTTAATTGAAGGGACAGCAAATCAGCAATTGAAAAAAATGAAGGGAAATCATCAAGAAACTGAGAGGCAATTAAATAAGGAGACTAGGTACATCTTTTAAGCACAAAATGCTTGAAGAAGTTCATTCATTTCTTATTCCAAGTGCGTAATACAATAATGTAGTTATACATTCACTATTGATGGAAATTGCAAAGAATAACATCTTCACTATGTACATTCACTTGCAAATACATGAAAAACTGCCTATGATTCAATCCACAAATAAAAAACTGATCACTGATGCAATCAGCTGAGATATGCTAACTCCTTGCAGTTGGTATCAGGATTCAGGAATACAATCCAAACGGAAATAATAACAAAAATGTAGCAGAGATACCAACCAATAGGACATCAACTACTCATGTGGAGAAATGAAAGATTCAAATTCTTCTATATTATAAATTTTTCAGTAACTGACATTCAACAGAATGGTTTAATAACTTTTGTAAATGTTATACTGTTATACATGCATGAAAAATTTATTGTGTTGCATCAGACTCAAAGCTAATGATGGTTACTGGTTAGTTCTCATTACGTGATTGGTGGGTGAGGTAACTACAGTGCATTAACTGCAGATAAAACTCCCGAACTTTGAGATGATCTTGGGACCTTCTCTGTGTTGCCTCACATAACGTTCATGCCAAAGTTAATTTCTGACAGCCTGCAAACCGGTTTCTAGTTGCGTTGAACATTTTTTCAAGGCGGAACACTTTTTTTAAGTGACCCACTAATCTTAGAATTCCATCCTGCCATCAGGCATTGAATATATCTTCGTGGCAAGTGGAAGCCGCGACTGGATTTTTTGAGCCGTAGTTTTATGGGTTTGCCATCCTTGATTCTATTTCTTCAAGCCGTGAATTCCATATCTCGGCCATGAAAAGCTATTTACAAGCTGTAAACTTGTTCACAAGGTTGCATGCATGTGCTGTCCCAAATATCTAATTTCACCCTAAAAACAGTCCTATCATATGGCAACACTAACAATTGTCTTCACTTACGTGGCACTTAAACATGTGATAATGCATCTGACACCGCCCAGGTCTCATACAATGGTAATAGTCGTTGTAATTTCAACGACTTTCGCTGAAGTTATCGACCAATTTTTTTACTTTACAACGACTTTCAAGGGCCGGAAAAGTTCATGGTTCTTAAATAATCCTCGCTAGCTTCTGTGATGCTCAATGCTCACCCTGAAGTCTGGCAGTTCCTGAAGGACTTTCATTTCATTTTCTCGTCTTGGCTCACTGCGGTTGCTGGTAACTTCTTCAAAATATGCTTCAATGAGAATATCATTATATTTCTTAGGCTCCACCGTGGCCCTTAAGTAATTTTTTGTATGAGCTTATGTATAGTATATTTGCGTTTTTCCAAAATGCCATCCACCGCTCCCTTCTTTGCCGCCTGTTCCTTAGGTTCGTGCGAGGCCTGCAGCTGCAGTTAAGTTTCCTCGTGATATTAAATCAGTCTCAAACTCTCCAGATCTATTAGTGTAGTCACAATAAGCCTGCTCATACCATTACTTTTTCTTCATGAGAACTCCTCCGTTATTCGAAATTTTATGTACTGGACCTGTTCTTACCTGGACCTCTTACGACTAATATATTCACTTATTTAGACATTTAGACACAGATAGGTTTGTAGTTTTAATTTTATATGCTGCATTTCACTCACCAGAAAAACAATCCATAACTATGCGTAGCCATGTGCATGCTGCGTATACATTTGGTAAAGAATCATTTTACCTGCGCACTGCAAAGCGGTAGCTATAAGTCATCGTGCTACCCACACATATTTCGTTGTGAGTGTCGTCATGTGCAACAGCCACCGCCATAACTCCCACCAATGATTTGTGTCGCTGGCGCAGTGTCCGCTTTATATGCATCTTTCACGTCCTTGTACCGCTGGCGTTGGCAGGCAGGGATCGTGTTGAAATGATGTTGGAAAATAGAGGAAGCTCCTACAACGTAGCAAGCGATATTTTCGCGGGAATTTAAGAAGAAAAATTGCGAATCTGAGCTATTCATAAGACTTCGTATCGAAACTAAAAGCTGCTTCTGAGAAAGAAGGACGAATCCCCTCTGTAGAATATAAGTCTGGCGAACGGTAGGAAGTTTTCGCGAGACACTTCTTGCCTGTATACCAAATTTGTTAGAGATAATCTTAAGAAGCCAGCCTTTTATATTAATGCGGAGTTTAAAACCCGGCTACAATACCTAGTTGGTAAGGATAGGTACAGTTCGGCAACAGCTGCACCAATCTAAAGGCCACGGAATGCTGGAAAAATAAAATCACATCAAAGCTTCCAAAAGTGAATGGCGTAGGCGTTTAGAGAGGTTGAGGGAGTGCTTATTTATCCTCCCAATTCTCTATTTACTTCATTTCGGGATAGGGGTCGCGAGTGTAAGCTAGGAGGGGCCAGATAACCCTACGAGTAGGTACCAACAATTTGACGTCTCTCAAAGTCCTGCCATTTTTACGAACTTAGTACTACTTTTCAAAATACCTGCTAACGCATTGAGTTACAAGAAGACAGACAACACAAATCTTCCTAGTATGTCAAGGCTTGATGTTAAGATGTTGGATCTTAATGGCAGGATGTAGACTTTTTCCAGCGCTTCGCTCAACCGCTGTACATCGCGTGAAGGGTAATGTACACGTCATTGAGACCCTTTCTATATTGGCTACTCACTCTGATAGATAGCTTTAAAATCTATTGGTGTTTAACAAAATCTATTAGTGATTAACAAAATCTATTAGTGTTTAACAAAATCTATTGGTGTTTAACAAAATCTATTGGTGTTTAACAAAACAATTGCTTTAGTCTCCGCCTGAGTCGGCAGTGGCAGGCGTCTGCCCTGGCCACCTTCACACCAACCGCACACTCGGGTTGGCAGTCAGTGTGGTATTGGACGCTGGTGGGCAGGGCGGGCAACCTCCGTGTCGTGAACGTTATGGTGACCGCCGCGATCACGATGTTCGGTGTGAGATGAAGTGTCGCGCCTTTATCTGGTGTCTTGATACAGTGATAATCTTGGTGATGTTTGAGCTTTGATACAATGTTAAGCTCGCTGATGTTTGATCTCTTGATACAATTATGATTTCCGCAGTTTGATCCCTCGCTGCATTGCTAACCTCGCAGTTTGATCCCTCGCTGCATTGCTAACCTCGCAGTTTGATCTCTCGCTGCAGGGCTTATATCACAGTTTTAATGTGTATATATTGCTGAAGCTGTGCACGAATTGTATAATTGGAATATTTAGAAATAATTCGGTGCCACTTGTAGCCTATTCAGTGGTTTCGTGCTTGATTTATTCGGTTCTGTATTAATCCTCTTTAGTTGTAAATGATTGTGATTTGAAGTAAATGTGACTGAATTTTTTGTGTGCTGATGTGGCTTTTGTAGCGCGCCGTGCATTGATGGGATCGAACATTACGCTGAAAGTGAACATCAATAAAATGGATCATTTAAAATGAACGGTTAGATTGTACTGTGCACGGTATTTGCCACGGTTTAGCGTTAAGTATCTCTGACAACGTCCATCTTTTGAGATTTCACGTTTGGTGATTTTCAGTTCCACTTGAAGTAGGTAGTTCGTAAGTGCGAGCTGGAGTGTTCATAGTTAGCAGTGGATTGTTTATAATTATCAAGTGATGACTTTCGAGCTGTGAAGCTATTGAGGCTGGTCTTGCGTTGCTCTTAAGTTGAAGAATACAACGCTCCGACTCTCGTTGAGTGACGGTCTGCAGTGATCACTCTGGCCAGTCTTTAGTGATGACTCAGGGTCAGTCTTCACGCAGTCTGTAGTGACTCTGACCTGACCCCCCACACAGTCCAGGCACCATGTGCCTGTCGCCCGACGATGCAGGCAGCACCACCGCCCCCACGAGGGTGAGTGTCGTCCACGCTTACCGCCTCTCATGACCTATGCTCACTCCGATAGAGCCTACCATACCCCTGGTGTCTTGTTAAATGTTAACCCTTACCTACGCGAGGCACGCTTACCGCCTCTCATAACTTATGCTCACACCAATATAGCTCCTCTACGCCTTGTGTCTTGTTAAATGTTAACCCTCACGTTAGGCACGCTTACCGCATCTGACCTATGCTCACACCAATATAGAGCCTACCCCTACGCCTGGTGTCTTGAGTTACTACCCCTTAACTACGTACTTCCAAATTTGATGGTTTTTCTCTCCGACGTGGACGAGTCTGGTTGACGGTTATCCCCAGACTGACTAAACGATAACGCCATGATTCTAAATTATGCCGAATTTTTATTAAATTTGCCCTATTCTTGTTCTTAACTACAAGTAATCTCTTGCGTTCTTCTGAAGCCCTCGACATGCTCATCAATGTTAATATAATGAACATTATCAATATCGACTCCCTCAACAATGTCTATCAATTAAGTACGTAGCACTCGTTCAACTATGTCCTAGATCCGCGTCGAGTTCTTCTTAAAAGTTCACTAAAAATCGCCTAGCTATGAAGGTATTTTCAGACTGAGTGCTCAGCGCTCAGTCACCCGGTATTTACCACGGGAGTTTTTCGAACTAAACACTCGGCGACCGAATGTTTAGGAACTGGCGCTAGTTCATGCTTACGAATCATTACAATTTCTTATATTGAATTCATATAGCGAGCCAAATATCCATGTCCTGTATTTTATATAGTGTTGTTGAAGCTAATGACGAGTCAAGTTAAGATTTAAGGTGGAGGTCGTGACTAAGAAGTGGGGCGTCATTTTGGCAGCGCTCCATGCGCAGGTCTCGTCTACATTTGGCAGGGCTTTGGTGGCGTGCATTTGGGGGCGCATGCAGGGCTCACCCTGTGTCGTGTGTGCAGACTTGATCTTTTTGCCTGATTAAACCTTAATCCTTTCTAGGGTAAATGATGCTTTATGATAACTTGAAATATTCTTCAGGTCCCTTTGTTTGAGGCTACGATATTGTGCCTCAACACCTTGACAATCATCTGCTACCTGATGCACGAAGCCTTGATGCTGTTACCTGATGCACGAAGCCTTGATGTTGTTACCTGATGCAAGAAGCCTTGATGTTGTTACCTGATGCACGAAGCCTTGCTGTTACCTGATGCAAGAAGCCTTGATGTTGTTACCTGATGCACGAAGCCTTGATGTTACCTGATGCACGAAGCCTTGATGTTGTTACCTGATGCACAAAGAAATAATGTTAACTGATATCAAGAGACATTTATTCAGTTAATTCCGAGTCACTATACACAAGTCGTCTCACTTGCTGGTAGTTCGCCTCACGTGGACGTGGCGCGTGTAAACAAGTGACTTGGTCGACCCGAGTTTAGGCGAGCGGTGCGTTGCATGCCCAACACCGCGGGAAGAGTGGCATCATCCTCTAAACTTCCTTCTTCTGCACCGACAATATGATTACTCCTGCGAAGCCGCTTTCTTTTGCACATGTATGCCTAGGTTGGAAAGTGTTCAAACTTTTTATTATAAGTTACGCGATAGGAAAATGTAAAGGTTCAACAATCAACACCTATCTTTTCTGCGATTCTCAGGTCTGACTACTGAAAGTCAGCCACCTGCGGTAATTGATATTGTTTAATTCAATTTAGGTGTGATCTAACAACTACCTAAGTAACATGTCTTCCGGAGGGTTAGAGTTTAAGCAAAGGCTCCTAAAATATTGCTGAGGGTTATGAAGACACTTTGAACTCCATTATTATTCAAGTAAAGTTTACATTTGACCACAAGTTATACGGTATGCAATGGAGATTTACAATAACACGAACTGTAGAGCCGCAGTGTCTGTTACCGCAGACCATCCCAGCTCGACTCACTTATCCCGCGAGCTAAAGACTTTACCACCGATGATCATCATGGAGCTGCTGCTCCCACTATAAATCAGAGTTTACTTTGTAAATAATCCTTTCGCATTTAGCTAATCGAGCGTTTGAATTTAATTCTCTGTGCAAATTCTCTGACGCTCAAATATGTGCCTTTGTGGAAAGTTCTAGCGTTAAAATGCTTAAGTCGATTGAGATAAGGTAGAAATGGAAATGCGCTGTCTGCATGGTCTATTACGGAGACTTCTAAATCTGACCAAAACTGCTGCACCATTCGAAAAGAGGAGCATGTGGCACTGTCACAAGAAGGAAAGAGAGCGTCATTGTCCGCATCAAGATGCCCACTTGTTACAACCTAAAGATGTGGACTCATTGAAATTGACTAAATCGCTACTAAGAGCTACCAAAATGAAAAGTAAATTACAAGTTACGTGTTGACGTTCTTGTGAACGAGTCGCGTGAAGTTTTTGTTCCGTCATTGTAGGTATTATTTAATGTGTTTCTATATGGTTGGCTCACCCATTATGCAGACTTGGCCATTTATTATCATCCAACTTTCAGTTCCGTGCTTACTATTCCACTATCATTCATCACCGTAGCCCCAAAGCGTGGTTCGAGCGTAGCTTTTCCTTTTGGTTTAACCAAGCCTCCGGTAATTTTACTATTCGTTTCCTGCAAGTAGTAGTTTTCTGGGCAGAAATCTGCACGAACGAGTTTCATTTCAGGTGGAAGTCGTTACTTGCTTGCTCAAGTAATTAAATTTTGTTATTATTGAAGCATTTGTAAAATGTTACTGGTCTCCTATATTGTGGGTCTTTACCACCAGATTACCGACAAGTCTACTGAAAGCGAAGCTTGGCAGCTAGAGTTTGATTTTCAAAGTCTTCGTCTTCTTTGAGAACTTTTCTAATGTCGTGTAAGTCGAGCCTTTGTAGTCTAAGTGCCATGTTATCAAGATATTCTTTATGGAACTAAGAACTTTTTTATTTTTACAGGGCACGACGGAGGGTAGCGAAGAGGGCACCAGCAGCACCAGCTCCTCGTCCACTTCCTCCACTAAGACCTCCTCCTCTAGGAGCAGCTCCACAGCGCCCGTGCTGAAGCTCAAAGGCTCCATCACCAACTCGATCGCTTCAAAGTTTGGTGGCACGGCCCCGGCACCCGCGCTCAACCGATCACTGCCTCGTAGAGAGTCCGTGGGCTCGGTCAACCTCAAGAAGTTCGAAACTAACGCAAGTTCAACTGGGGTCGAGTTTACCGCCATCAAGTTGAAGAAAGTTTCGAAGATTTCTTCTACGTCCACGCAAGAAGACAGGACAAAAGTTGGTGTAGGAAGAACCGTGGCTGTGAGTGTGGAAGATTCTTTTGACGTCAAGAAGACCGTTGAATCGTCTACTGGAGGAGGAAGGGAAGTAAAAATTAATGTGACTTCAATCTCAAATAATGACAAAAAGGATGATACTCGGCGTCTAGAAGTGATTGGCAAAAAAATACAAGCCACTCCTGATGTTGACAGGCTATCTCAAGTCAGGATTATCCCCGTAGACAAGGATGTCGATTGCGAATTAAAATCTACAAAACTTGGTCAAACATTAGAAGAAAAACCGGACGCAATCGGCGCAAAATCAAAGCTGCTAGGCACGCCGTCCAAATTGAAGCGAGAAGTTGAGGCGTCCGGAAATCTTCCCTGTTTGAAATTATCTGGTAAGCCGGCCGCAGGCGATTCAGTTAGTTCTGTTAGTACCGCAACTTTAAGCTCGTCTAGTACATCGTCGAGGACGAGCTCTTCAGAGATAAATGTATTCACGTCAAGTAATTCGCTGTGTCGATCTGCTACGATCAAAAGCACCGAGCTACCGACGATAGCCTCGCAAGCCACGGCCGGGAAAGAAACAAATCTTGGAACTGCGGTGAAGAAACCCAAGAAATTGTTGGATGGAGCAGTAAAGAAAAAGAAAATAAAACCCAAGGGGGAAGTAATTGATGTTCCTATCATATTAGAAAGTGCTGCAGAATCACCTGATACAACACAACCTCACTTGATCTGTAATGAACAAAGTTCACCTAACAGTTCTGGCCTGAATAAAACTGAAGTAAAAATAGAAAATTCTTCTATTAAGAATGGCAAGCAAGATGTAATGAGCGATGATAACGTACCAGTAACTAAAGCCAGCGACCCGCAAGGCAGTATGGAAGAAAGTGCGGTAAAGGACTGTACAGAGGCAACGATGCGGACACCTCTCGCTACCCCTGAGGGAGGCGAGGGCGAGCCTCTACAGCAAACTATACCTGGTGTTGTAGCTTTCCCCAAGACTCCTCCAACAGCAGAAGGTTCAGCTAAACAAACAACGTCGCCGTCAGTCAGTATTTCTTTCGATGATATGTATGATAAAAACGTGCCGGAAAGCATGTCGTCGACACAATTTTCTGTTTCGCCTTCTGCCTCGGTCAGTAACTTGTCCACGACATCGCCGTCGGGTTGTAGTGTTCCTACCGCCTCATCGTCACCCATCTGTAGCTTGTCAACAACATCATCTTCTTCTTCTCCTTCAATATGTAGCCTGTCCTCAGTGTCCTGTACAACTGAAACACTATCGACATCCATATCACCATCAGCATCAGATTTGTCCGCATCTCCACCTCCAACCTGTATAGCTCTGCCTTTAAATTCTACCTTGAACAGTTCGTGTGCCACCACACCACCAGCGTCAACTTCAGCTGTACCATCGACAAGCAGAGGCACCTCCAGCGACCCAGTGATCCTCATAGTACGGGACATGAGCTCCGTGGCCACAAACATTAATAGGACTACCATGAAGGCTCCAGCTTCTTCGACAATCGGTGCGCTTTTTGCTGAAATTGGGCACAAGTTCGGTTACGAATCTGACTCCTTCTCTCTGTCACTCCAGAGCTCAACAGTAACCGATCCAGTGAGTGGCTTGTTTCATCAACATTCTAAGCATCGTCTTTCTATTATAACCTGTGCCTACCTAAACTACAAGTTGAAAGACTTGTGTTGTGCTGCGGTTGAAAGACTTGTGTTGTGCTGCGGTTGAAAGACTTGTGTTGTGCTGCAGCTGAAAGACTTGTGTTGTGCTGCAGTTAAAGACTTGTGTTGTGCTGCAGTTAAAGACTTGTGTTGTGCTGCAGTTAAAGACTTGTGTTGTGCTGCAGTTAAAGACTTGTAATGCACTGCAGTTGGAGCGGCTGGACCCATGGCTGACGCTGGAGGAGGCAGGGTTCCTGGTGGACGGGGTGTCACGCAACAGTCTCCTGCTCATGGACCTGCGTCACGGCCACCCTAAGAGGACTGATGCGGCCGGTGAGCGATACCTCGGCCTCTCTTCTAAGTCACACTTTTCGTAACTACTCTTCTTTAGAATTCTTAAGTAATTTGAACTTTTTGAAACTCATGATTTTTTTAAATAATGTCAACTCTTTGCTGCTCTTTTAATTTTTTCGTAAGTTTCTTTATTATCTTATAATCAGTATTATTGTTTCACTCAATATTGTTGTAGAGAATTTGTTACTTTGTTTTATTTTTCTTAAAGTAGAGTTCGTTTCATTTCCTTTTTAGCAATTTCATCACTCAACATCTTTTTGGCACTCTCGTTTAGCGAATAGATCATGAAATGAAGAAGCTTCCACCAGCATGTCCTGCTAGGCATAAACTTGTTTGTTGTGAAGGCACGTCAAGTCGGGACGATGAGCTCGCCCTGGGTGCGTCAGCGTCTCCGTCGTCGTGCGGGGGCGATGACAGCGGCGTGTACAGCAGCAGCAGCGGCAGCACGCGCTCCAAGAAGCGCTTAGAAGACCCTGAAGTCACGCATGAGTACACGAGCTACAGCAGCAGCAGTTCGCTGTCTTCCAAGCATGACACAGGATACGTGGGCCTCGTGAACCAAGCCATGACTTGTTACCTCAACAGCCTCCTGCAGACGCTCTTCATGACTCCCGAGTTCAGAAATGCTCTTTATCGATGGGAGTTCAAAGGCACCAAAGAAGAAGGGGCCAAGAGTATCCCCTATCAATTGCAAAAGCTTTTCCTGCTTCTTCAAACTGCTGATAGGAGTGCAGTAGAAACTACTAGTCTAACTAAAAGTTTCGGCTGGGACAGCAGTGAGGCATGGCAGCAGCATGATATTCAGGAGTTATGTCGTGTCATGTTTGAAGCTCTGGAACAGTCATTTGCGAACACAGATCAAGCTAATCTTATCGACACTCTGTACCAAGGCAAAATGAAAGACTACGTAAAGTGCCTTCGATGTGGTACTGAGAATGCCAGGGTGGACTCTTTCCTGGACATTCCTTTACCCATCCGACCTTTTGGGTCGTCCGCTGCATATCAGTCTTTAGAAGAAGCGCTTCGAGCGTTCGTCGCTCCTGAACTGCTTACTGGCAATAATCAATATCAGTGTTCTAGGTGCAATGAAATGTGCGACGCTCACAAGGGCTTGAAGTTCACCAAGTATCCATACCTTCTTACTATACATCTTAAGCGTTTTGATTTTGACTATCAAACTTTCCTCCGTATAAAACTTAACGATCGTGTCACATTTCCGAATGTTCTAGACTTAAGCGAGTTCTTGGACGAAAATGCGCTTGTCAATACAAAATGTAGTAACAAAAGTGACTCAGCCGTAAGTGCCTTAGATGACTCTGCCACAGACGACTCTGGGTCTGCGTTAGACATGGAAGAAAGTTCCGTAGACCTGGCACATTCTCATAACTGTGAGGATGATGAAGGCATTGAAGTATTTGCCTCTGATACAGAAAAGAACCTCAGCAATGAAATGCATAAAAACAGCTCAGGCAAATGTTATTCTAACGGAGACCCAAATAGTGCAATTAATGGCCCGAGAAGTGCGGTCAATGGAACTAACAGTGCAGTGAACGAGTCTAGTAAGGTAGTGAACGGGTCCTCAAGTGCAATAAACGGGTCTATTAGTGCATTAAACGGACCCTGTACCGTAACACAGAGTGGTAGTGACAAAGCAAGCAGTGAGGCGTCATGTAAGAATGATGTCAACACTGATTATCAATTATTTTCCATAATGATCCACTCTGGTAGTGCTTCAGGAGGTCACTATTACGCGTACATCAAAGATTTTTTGACTGGTGACTGGTTTTGCTTTAACGATCAAAGTGTCACTCGTATCGGGGACGAGGAGATCAAGAGAACATATGGCGGGGGCGGCAGGACCGGTGGCAGCTACGGTGCCAGCGCCAACGCCTACATGCTCATGTACCGACAGTGCAACGAGGACCGCAACCTCATGCCCTTTACCAAGGATAATTTCCCTGCCCACATTCAGAAGCTCTGTGAAAATTTAATGATTGAAGAAGAGCTCGAGAAAGAGCTGCGGGAAAGAGAAAAGTCTACTTGTGTCATCAGGCTGTTTTGTCATCATCCCGCCGCCGCTCAACTCACTGGCATTAAACTTCATGTAAATAAAAACTCGACTCTAGCTGAAGCAACTGAACTTGCACATGAGCAGCTTGGTCTACAGAAACACGTTCCTCTGGAGCGTTGCAGGCTTGTTAAATATGAGGAATATCATGACTCTATAGAGAGTTCGTTCGAGGGGCAGGAGGATAAGCCTTTCAGTGAAATCGTGGGTGGTGTCAAATCCTCTTACAAGTTCGATCTTCTCTTGGAAGTGCGCGATGAGCACCAGCAGTTTGAAGCGTACCAGCCTGGCAGTGTCAGTTTCAAAGTTTTTGTTGTTAGTCTCGACGGTCAGGGAGAAGTTGAAGGGCCTTTCATCACTCGGGGCCTTCTCTCAATGACGGTGGCTGAGCTCAAGAAAGCCATTGCTTCCACCCTGAACCTCAAGAGCGAGACAATGCGCATCGCATCTGAAGGATTTTATGAGGAAATGAAGTTCCTTTCTGATGACGCAGCACTCCTCCGTACCGAGGGCTTCTATAAATCTAATAAAGTGAGTACACACGCCTTGTATGTTGTATTCTTGTTGAATTTATTACTTCGAAGTCTCCACATGGAAACTTCCTTTTTACTTTTTCTTGATAAAACTTTTTAAAATTACCGCTGAACTAGGAAGATGATAAAGCTTTTGAACATTTGAAGCGATCTCGCTGCATGTCATCTTGCAGCTTAGCATGTTATACTCGTGATCAATTAGGCTTCTGGGAACGCTTTAAGTACCGTATATTGAATAATTAATTCCCAGTAATTCTTGAGCTCATCTATGTCTTCGAAGCGATTTCTTTGTCTTTTACAGTGACCAAAATTATTGGAGCCGTAACTCGTCTGGCATAACGTAATATTAGCTTGTGTTATTTCGCAGCTGTTCGTTGAAGCCTCGGGAGAAGAGAGCACAAACTTTTATATGGGCTCGCAAATGGCAAGCATTATTGAGAGGTACCACAACACCATCACTCTGTACTGCACACTGCCTGTAGTGACGCCAGGTGAGTTATTTACAGGTACCACAACACCATCACTCTGTACTGCACACTGCCTGTAGTGACACCTGGTGAGTTATTTACAGGTACCACCACACCATCACTCTGTACTGTGCACACTGCCATGTGTCGTGTGGTGTGCGACGCCAGTACACCAAACGTTCTATGAACTCTTCTGAAATGCTCTATGTAAACATGGGTCGGTTCTATAATGTGATTGTGTTATAGTGATTAATTGAATTTTAAATTATGTTGAAATTACGATCCAGTGTTTTAATGAATGTTTTATTTGCAGACATTTTAGCAGAGCTGAATATCCCGCCTTTTGTGGAGGATAAATCTACTAGTACTTGCGAGACGAGCTTCGCGGTGCAGGTTTGTGCCAATGGTGTCATACTTTTAAGTTTTTAGAATGTATGAAGTTTTAACCACAATATTCATAATCTTCTATTATCATTTGTCCTAGCAAGCTACAACTTCACCTACTTCCCGGGATAAACACAGAATATTTTTAGAGTTTTTTCGTTCTTCACTCATTAATTTTAATTGCCTTTATTTTCTCCTTGTGTGTCAAATAAGTATTCGTGAAAGCAAAATTTTTCACAATTTTAAATTTATTTTGCTTGTTTATTTTTTTCAGTTGAAATTTTTGTTATTTTTATTTATTTTCCCTGATTGCAGGCGCAAGAGCCTGAAGCTTCTGAGCCTCAAATGGAATCCCTTGATGCGGTTGGTAACGCATCACGTTCATCTGGTAAAGTCATTTCCGACACACCTCCTTGTTCTTTTGAATCTGTTTCATTACCCAGACCTGAGTCTGCTGTTAACTCATTTAATTGGTCCCATTTTAGGAATATTACTAGTTCTTTTTCCAATTTAGTCATCTCTGGCACTTCTGCGTTGATGGCTCATTCTGCATCAAATTTACTTATAAATTATTCACAATCTACTTCGAATTCTGCAAACTTGTCTACCCAACCTGACGCATCCAGCGCAACGTCGCGACCCAAGAGCTGCCCAGTCACAACAAGCACTTCACTCTCGACAACGCCAGTCTGTCCTTCACTCGACGATTATATATCAGCCGACGGCCAATTACTCACCGAACCTACAGAGCCTCTTGGGCAAACTCAGCCATTCTGTACTTCTATTTCTCCTGGCCTTACCTCAGCACCTAATGCAGATCAGGGTTCTACGAATACGTTGTCACTTATTTCTGCTGAACACTCAACGGCGGTCGCGGATGCGCTTTCATCATCTGCAGAAAGTGTTTCGGTTTATTCAGCCATGTCTCCTCTGGCACGGGTTCATCCTTCTTCGCTTGCCTCCTTTCCGTCTCCCTCACCGTATGAGGATAAAACAAACACATTTGTTAACTCTTCAGAAAAAGACAACCATTGCAGTTCAGCAGCTGTCAGTGTGCCAGGAGGCGCCAAAATGATGTCCCTCGATGTCGGCCCAAGACTCGCTATCGCCTCCAATGTAATCATCATCATACGCTGTGTTCTGTCATATCATGCAAGCGCTTTTGAGTTGGGCGTATTTTTTATGCAGACTTGTTTACTCGATTTTAAAGCTTGGTTGGCTTCGGCTGTATTATTTTTCTAAAGTGTAAAACTAGGCAGCCAGTACAGTATAAGCGACTGTTGGTAAAGCTGATACTGTGGATGTAGTCAGTGGAAAGGAAATATCGCTCATGAGTCTGTCCTGCTAAGGAATGCATATCTTCTTGCAGTTCATGGATATTTCTGTAGTATTGTTGACCTGTGTTGTCATCACAGTTGTGTGAGACATTTCCACTTGAAATTCTTCAAACATGATATTTCGGATGTGTCTGTGGCTCTCGAATGGCATATTAAACTTTTTGCATCGCTGAAACCTGTACGACTTGAAGTTTTCTTGTAACCCTGTTTAAATTTCTCCAAGTTGAATGTATTGTTGTCGGTTTAGGCTTCGTGCACGTCGTTGACGGACGTGCCCTCAGCACCTGCAGCTGCCGAGGTGTGTGCGGCGGTGAGCAACTTGAGCGACGACGAAGACGGCGCCGACGTCTGCGGTGGCCCTCACTCTGCCCTCAGCAGCGACCAGAGCACCAGCGAGGACTCCTCTCTGACCAGCGACTCTGACCGGTGAATGCTATATGAGTGACCATGGTCATTTGCTTGCTCGATTATCCGCAATAATATAATTGTTTATTTTTCATGTGGCTTTCCAAATAACGTAAAAAGAGTATATAGCGTATCTGCTATCTATGCAGGGCAATGACCTATTCTATATTTTCTGTTGCGAATATAATATTGATAAGCAAAATGTATAGGCGCTAATACACTTGAATTCTAGGATGTCGCCTCGCTATCGTCAACATTACATGCTTGACCGGTAGCTACTAGTCAGCCACCAAGCAATTTCTCATTGGTTGCTTATTGTATCCCAGGACGTTGGTTGGAGACCCGCCGGACGACGAGCGTCTGTCAGAAGGCGGCCACTCGCCGGACTACCATAACGTTTCTTCTCCTGAAGAGAATAATGGCTCTACCAAGGTGAGTGTTGGGCCGTATATACTGAAATAATACATGGTACTACACGTCCTGTGCTGGATCAATACATTCAGCGCACGAAACAAGTCTACTTGTTTACATCGAACCATATGTTATGTTTTGGTGAGAACTAACAGTGCACAATGAACTAGTGTTTTATGAGCTAACTCTGAGAAAAAAAAAAAATAATATACGTAAAAACTCGTGAATATGATTCATAAAAAAATGTTGCATAATGGTATTATCACTTTAAAAACGTACAAGCTGCAGAGCAGACTTGTAGCTTAATTAAGACAATATAACAGCCGCTTATTTTTTAACGTCACTCGTTTGCTTGAATCGCAAATGCAATAGAAATTTGCAAGCAAAGAAAATTCCACGAAAATTTAGCTGTCTTTGTAGAAAGCGTTGTGAAGTCCAGCTCCATCGTCTATTTGAAAATTATACAATTAGTAGTTAGTACAGTCGAAATTTAAAGAACACCGAAGTTAAAACCTAAATCCATAAAGAAGACAAAGCAATGAGAAAAAGGCAAAACCTATCTATTCACAATTTCCTAAAGAAGAAAGCTAAAGGCTGCATTCAAATTAGGCCTCTGTTTAGAAATATGCAAGTATTCAAAAATAACCGAACTGGAAGGCCTCGGAAATGGTAGCTAAAACCTCGAAGTTCCTGTCAGTTATAAGATCTTCTCATAATCTGCTCGGTGTGAGTGCGTACAACCGATAGCAACTGTCCAGTCCTACAACTCTTGCCCGTATGCTCTGTGACCTTAGAATAAAGATTGCGTGACGTCATCCCAACGTACGCAGATGAGCATCGTTCACAACTATATTTATAAACTAAAGATGATTGCTTCTGAGTAGGCAGAATATCTTTGTACCTAAAAAAGATCCGATTTTAAAATAGTTCAATAAAACATGAAGACTAACATTTGGGAAGTACTCTTTTCTTCGGATTCATGGCCGAACTGCCGAAGTATGTAAATAACAATAACTGTGTTCCTACTGTAGCGCTCGTGAACAATCTCTCTGTGTCGCTTGGAAATTAATTTCTTCATTTATGTAAATACCACATTCGTCGGAAATCCATTATGCGAGAATAAATCGAGCAAAAATTCAGCATCAGTGCGCATATTATGCTATGTGTTTTTGAAGACCATTAACCCTAAATCTAAATGAACACGAGCTAAAAAAGCTGATAATACTCGATGGAATAGTTTTTGAAGCCCATTAACCCTAAATCTAAATGACCACGAGCTAAAAAGCTGATACACCGGTTAAAGAGGATTTCCGGAACACAGAAATCTGAAAACAGCTATTAGATTAAGTCACATTGTAATTAAGGAAGAACAAACAATTGTTAGAATCAAGCTCTATTGGAAATTTGATAGAATCATGTTGCAAGTTTACGTAATCAATAAAAAATTTGACAATTACGGAAAAATTTGACAAGAGTGATGCTTCAGTATTACAGAGGCCTAACTAAAATACAGCTTTTGGCTCTTATCCATTTCAAATTGTGAATAGATAGGTTTTGCCATTTTTCTTGGTATTATTTATGGATTTGGGTTTTAACTTTTGTGTCATTTAAATTTCGACTGTTGTATCGGTGTTCTAAAATTTTCGAACTAACGATGGAGTTGGACTCTGCAACGTTTTATATGCAGATATCATAAATTTTGTGGAACTTCCTTCTCTTGTTTTTTTAATTAGTAAATGTTTTGCCGAAAATTTGTTGATTTAATTTATTATGCCGCAGTCTGGAAGGGCCAATAATAATTAAAAACGTAAACTATTGTACTGACGAAAGTTACTTACTTACTCCCTCCCAAAATGTCACTGGTGATGTTAGGAGGAAAGCAAGTGAATGAATACGATTGTTTGTGTTGGGCAGGACGCTAGTACGTGGTCAGGGGGAGCGAGCTGCTGGGCGTCTGAGGAGACGGCAGCGGGACGAGGCTGGTGGCAGGACGAAGACGCTGTCATCAAGCGATACTTCAAGGCCGAGTTCTTGCCTGACGAGAACGACCAGAAAGGTAGAATTATTTCGTCATGTTTAAACGGTGTTCATGTGGTATTTACTACACTTGCCCTAATTTAACCTAACCATTTTTAACCCTTGCAAGACGGCAATATTTTGAACGGTACAATGGTACCGCGCGCAGATACAATTGCTGGCCCTTGTTAAATTAATTATGCAAGCCGACAATGATTCAGTAAGTGAATAGAGTAAGCCTAACAAAATTTATGAGAAGGTTGTGCGAGCAAGAGAGTAACATTAAAAATCATTGAATTATTTGAAACCCTGACACGATTGCCCACAGGCACCCAAAGAGAAGATGTATTCTCCAATAGGCTTCTCTTAACAACTGGTCTTATTGTCTAATTTCTCCGTTCATCCCTGACGTGTAAAAACTGATTGCAGTCTTAGTTTTTGCTATCCTCTGTTAATCTAAAAAAGTATTCTGGACGGTTATTCAATTATTGAGAAAGTTATGGTGTATTTCACGTGTTTTTTTCAGTGTTGCAGATCAGGGTTGATAAGCGAATGACGGTTGACCAGCTGAAGCTCGAGCTGCAGCCGTACGTCGGTGTTGGGGTCCAGCACTTCAAGCTCTACAAGAAATTCATGTGAGTTTGGGCTTCAGTGAATCAATGAACTGCAGAAATGAGAGTTTAAAAATGAAATTTTTATTGGAATTAATTGAGAAATGTTTACGTGTAAGAGTTGTATTGTAAAATGGGAACTGCTTAAAATAGAACTTGGAGATTTTTACTACGCCCAACTGTGATGTCTGCCTCGGTTATTTTAGAACGCAGTTTCTATTTCTGCAGCTCACACCCAATAAAATTATTTTCCATTTATCTAAAGAAATTTTTGCTACAAGTCTAAACCCTAGTTCGTTGCCAAAAATTTTTGTTGTTACTTTATTTGGAACAGGTTTCACATCATAGAATATTTTGTAGTTGCGTGTTTGAGAGCATATTTTCAAAATATTGTCTAGGAAATTAATGGATGGTTTGAAGTTATTTGAGTTTTAATTTGTTTCAGCCAAGAGTTTGAGTGCAACAGAGGAGGCGAGCAGCTTAACTTCGGCGACTGTTGCAAACTCGGGGTCAAGTTGGACCGCGCGTTGCAGGTCGGCGAGTTCCGTGGAAAAGTTTACCTTCTGGACCTCACGAACAACGAAGAGGTTCGTGCTTCATGTAAAACTTACCAATGACGGTTTGTTGTATTGTCGAGCAGCTCGCTCATGTACATTCATACGTTATCGCCGGTCATTTCTACAATTTCCTTTGTATCCCGTGTTGAATATGTTGCGTCGTAAGCGCATTCCAGGCACTGGCAGGACAATCACTTCTAAAAGATTGAGTTTGATTGCATTTTCACGTATAGCCAGCCTTCTGGTGATTATTTCGTCCTGCTTGGTTTTCTATTACTTTATTTTATTCCATGTACAGCCGGCCAAGTTTTTAATAGAATTCGTAATGCGAGAGAACGACACGGTGAGCCAGGCGAAAGCTGCCATCCTAGCCGAGGTGAAGGCGCGACTTGGTCTCGAGTTGAAGTTCGAGGACGTGAGACTGCGGCGCAAGAGCTGGAAAAATCCTCAGAGTGTGTACCTCGACCATCAAGTGTTCAGTGCACGCGACATCGCTCTTCATAGTAATTGGGAATTATATCTACAGGCGAGTACACAGGATATGATTTTGCCAGATGTTCCTTTTCTGCTGATAGGAACCTGAAGTTTTATTATGAGCCGTATGTTTTTTATATCTATGACGTAAATTTCTAATTTCTGTTATGATTGAAATTAATTACTGAGTGATAATATTCTGGCAATCTTTATCAGCAAATCTTCCCCTGAAATTTGTAACTAAAATGTAAGGACGCAGCAGCGACCGCTGATCGCTATAATTACCTTGTACCATCTTTACGTTGATAATCACCGCAATGCGTTTGTCTTAGTATTGAATATTTGTGAAATTGAAGAGTCTGTTCATAGAAGATGGCTAAAGCAGGTCGCTTCCGGGTTATTTTAACTTAGAAACATCAACATAAAATAGAAAGATAGCAGGATAAAGATTTGTTTTCGAAGGTGATGAGGTCCCTGAAGTTCACGAGTATTGTGTTTGAGCAGGAACTGAAAGGCCCTGAGCCGAAGATGTGCGAGGACGACTTGGTTCTGTTCATCCGTCGCTGGCGCCCGTCAGTGTACCAAGTGGACCCCATAGAGGAGATCGTCCTTCCCATTCAGACGGCAGAGGCGCTCAGGGAAACGGTCAGGCTTTAGAGGAAAATCAAATTTAAAATTCCGCAGGAAATTCAGATTTCTATTGACGATTTCTCTATTGTTTGTGAAATTTGCTGATACTCTAAGCCTTAAGATTATACATGATGATGAGGAAAAGCAATTTGTGCATGTGTAAACCGATTAACACGAGTAGAAATGAATAGGAATCGCACGCATTAAAGTCCGTGGATAAGTATATAAAAAGTTGCTACTAATGGAAAATTATGCTAGGTAAATTTTCGTTTAATCGCTTAGTTTGGGTAAATTTTCGCTACATCACTTCGAATGAGTGGCGTCTTGATGTTGCAGCTCGGCAGACTGAGCGGCATCAGCTCCGAGAACGTGGAGTTCGCTCGCGGCACCGGGCCGTTCCCCCACAACTTGTCCGTCTTTGATATTTCGACGAAGCTTTCGTGGGTCTCTGGTAGCGGACCTCTCGAAGACAAGCCTTACAATCTACTATACGACGGCGTCCTTGTCTACTACAGGTATAATATCTCCTTGGGTTCAAGTAATTGCAAGTTTATTGGGCAATTATTATTGAAGTTTGCAGTGCATTTTGATGCATATAAGCAAAATACGCCCACGTTTAAGTTTTTTTGGTTTGTGATTTCTGAGATCCAATTGCACTATAATTCGCTATTTTTAACATCATCGGCAACAACATGTTTTAACATCGGCAACAGGCCATGGGCCTATTTCTTCAACGCCGACACTTCTATTCTATTCTTCTATTCTAATTCATTATCTCTACGTAGAATTTTTTAAACACCTCGTAACTAAAAGTTCTATCGAGGCCATATGCACCATTTCTGTCACGTACATTCCCTCCGCCGCGTTGCTTTATTTTCCACAATGTTTCACGCCCTTTATTTTACTGATGACGCCGTTTATTACTTCAATAATGAACTTGATATTTAGCCGTGGTATTATGGTTGCCTAATTGCAGCTGTGCTTGCGTATGGCTGACGGAAAGAATGTCAATTTGGTTTAATTAGCGACTCTCGTTTTGTGAACAGAGACAAAGACGAGCAACTGGGAGTGTTATCAGATAGCGAAAGAAGCGAAGTTGAGGCTGCAGATAACAAGAGACTAAACAAAGACTCTCCTTACCCGGCGGCAGCCCTGCCTTCCAAGCCTGCCAGGGAGAAAGGCCTTAAGATCTACTTCAAGAATGACTGATGCCGACCCGATCTTGCTTACGTTAAGTGGTTCTTTACCGAGTCGTATAGAGTTCCTGGCTAGACAAATAATGATCTAAAATGAGACTTCTTATCCAAGGCCGCGCAACGCGTTCGAGTCGCGTTGTTTGTCGCCAATAAGTTTCGCTTGACAATATGTGTTTTATGTGTGGTTCTTTATGTTCGGAGAATGAGCACCACATGGTCACGCTCGAACTGAGGTATACAGTACTAACAAAGTGTGCTTGTTCATCATGTTATACGACCGGTGTTGCGTTCTGAGACATCGGCAGCATCAAGCTATAAAAATGTGAAGAGTTACCCTGTCTTCGCTTTTCGGTTGTAGTATTCTATCACTTTCGACGCTTGATGAGATTATTCATAATTAGGATTGTCGCGCAATACGTTACGCGATGGAAGCATTACCATTGCAGCGTTGCCAAGTCTACAGTTGATATATTGATATTTGCTTACAAGTTAATAGCTGATTGAACTCCGCTTTCAATTCACTTCAAAAAGAGAATGAGATGTCAATATTATTTATAGTGCTTTGATGTGTTGTCATTTTTTTTATTAAGATATATGGAAGAACTTCTACTTAATTTCATTAAAGTGGAAATAATCCCATGAAAACTCGCAGGCGTCTCTGTTGCACGTCGATTGTTACGATCTTCATGTTGCTTGTGACATTATTTATTTAAAGTTTCCCTTTGCATCAAAGTTGAACGCCGGCGCTTGATACTGGGCGTGGATTCGAGCTTGAATCGTCGTTTCAGTTAAATCTGTCGTAAGAGGAGTGCTGTGAAGGAAAGTGAATAAGTGTATGTGCTATGAACGTTTCTCTATGTAACTCTGATAAAAACGGAATAAAAATCCTATATAATGGGGTAAGTCATACAGCTGCTAATGTTCACACGTCAATTCGATGAAACATTATCTGCAGGATATCGTCTCTGACAGGATTGCAAACGCTCAAATTTGTACTGGGCGAGACGAGCGATTTTTTTGTGTAAATTTATAAAACCTCTTCTTTTATCATTGCATTCGTATCTTTTCTTTCAAAACCTGGATTCACGTATTCATACTTACTGCAAATTACCAATTTCAACGCTCATGCTACTAGCTACATAACTCGAGTGTCGTAAGGAAATGGGAAAAATAGTTTAATTTCGAGACATTCTTTAAAATACAATGAGAGAAGCTATTACATGGACACAATGACGCCCGAAGCATTCGAATACTTCGCAACCGTACTAATATCCACATAAACGTGTCACATTTGTCCGAACATCCGCTATGTAGCAGTGGCATTACTATCAGAAATCGTAGAAAGTGATGAATTTCCATCCCAAATAAAAAACAGCTATAAATGCACCCTTTAAAACATTAGCTTGACGTACCCGACCTGTATGTCGCTAACTTTCGGCTAATCTTCAAGCAAGTTACGATGTCTCCCGTCAAACTCATTTTGGAAGCCCAACACTAATTTAAGTCCTTGCTCGTGCGCTATCATACATTTAGGTTGGGAAAATGTTTCCGCTGTGTACAACGGGGAAAAAGTAAGCCTCCTGTGCGATAAACCATGAGGCGGTAAACTGCCATGTCAACCGCCCACAACAAACGCCGCTGTACCTGCACACTCGATTAACACAGCATAAATAAGACCATGACTTAAACAATGGTAGCAACACACTCGGGTGCCATAAGCAAAGCTGTACAAGCACAACTAATAGCAGCTATTTACAAGCGATAGCTTAGACTATGTACATTCTTCTTCCTGCTCATGAAATCCCGCAACCGCAGAAATGCCTTTCAATATTTACACGATGAACTTACCATAATCTATCATCATACATAGTCGTCGTAGTTACCAGGAACGCGATAACTTAAGCTTAAGATACGCAAGAGTTCATTCAAGATTCGGGCTACGATGATGCACATATCATGTAAACGAAAATCTTGAAAGTTGAATAAATAAAATTGATGGTTAATTCAACTCAAATTTTGGTCGGAGTTAGAAGTAAATAAAAGCCATTCTTTTAAAAGTAAAAATCTGTGATTACTTTCACAGCGCAATGGATACATACCAAAACACGTTAAACACTTCGATAAATTTTGCTCACTAGATTATTATAAAGAACATGTTAACGTGAAAGTTGAAACTGACGAGGAATTGATATACCTGGTGTACATGCATACATCAAAGCTAATACTGAACTCGGTAATATGAAATATCCTCTTATTTGCACTTACATTTCAAAGATGAATCTTGAAAACTTCTCACCAAAATTCTCTAGCACCAATAAATCGTTTCTGAGTACAGTACAACAAATCAACAAGTGACTACGATGTCGAGTCGATATATTACTTTGTCAGATCGCCAGTAGGACTTAACATAATTTGATTCCAGCCATCTCTCCGATAACAGGTGCACATACTTGTACTGATATTAAAGACGTTTGTAGGCCAAAACATGTGTGGCTAAGACCAAATATTTAACCAAAATATAATTATAACTAAAATCCATGACGAAATTGAATCGTTGCGTGCTTTGAGTTCATTGGTAATAGAAATTTATTTCACGATTTGGGATTTACAAAACCAAGGAATCAACGCAGGAAACGCTTCTTTTCATGCTTTAAAGGATTATGGTCAAAGTGTCATTCATGACCTATTTACCAAACGTTTACTCGGAAGGCAGTACTAGGAAATCAGCTCAGCATTTGTAACGAGGGTTCATGTTTTCAATGCAAAAATAAAAAAATTCATTAAAATCGAAAGTACAAGACTCAATTTTTACGGTAGCAGGTAGCGATCAAGATCAGAAGAAGAGCTAAACTCGAGTTATTATAGGATAAACGCTGGTCAAGACGTTCAAATTATACGAAGCTACGATTAAACACAAACAGTGAGGAGATCTCATAGAATAAAGTGCAATTGAGAAAAGTAACACTTCATGACAGAGAAATAATTTCGGAGAGCCCTTCATTTTCAGTGCTGATTGAACAACGGTTACTGAACGAGTTTAACAATCGGCGTGAAAAATTGTAAGAATAATAGACACTAATATATCGCAGCACTTTGATCTGCTTTCTTTCGAAGACCTATACAGAAGCTAACCGTTTATAACGTTCAGACATTCGACAAGCTGCCGTTACACTTCTAGATTGTTCAGTTAATAGTTCGAAGATCGTTTGTAGGAATGGCGCCGTGCAAGGCTAATCACTAACGAGTGAAACACGTAACTGTTGGGCCTACTGAGAGACGTGCTTCGTACGATCAGTCTGATGAAGGCAGAGGACCAGGTACAGCTGTAGTGCTCTTGGCAACTGGAACGACAATTTGTGCAGCATTGACCATTTGCTGCAACTGCTGTTGTTGCAGCGATAGCGGCAGTTGCAAGAGTCGTCGCCAAGGCCGTCGTGCAGCTCTCCTCAATTCCGTGACGGTCATAGTTCGCCGCTGGGTTCTGCAATAATAAAGTGAATGAACACTAAATTCACACATGACGATTGGTAATATTTTTTAATCAAACAAAATATTGGTCAATGATCACCCTCAGCTAGTGTTTCTGAGTTGCTGTCATGTTTTTTTTTCACATGTCCGTATAAATAGAGTTTAGCAATTGTGTCTGTACCGGTGTATAAAACTAAGATTTTGTGAAGGAGAAATTTAGTTGTAGTGAGTGAATATGGTTGTTAGAATTAATCAAGAGTATGAAGAATTATCTTCGTTTGAAATGTGAGTGTAAAGTCTGCTTCCAAGGCAGTACTAAAGGATCTAAAATGACCATGAAAACGTGAAAATCCTGAGACATCGACTGATAAGATTGATGTAACAGTTCCTTTGAAATATTCTTACTTGATGGCAGAGGTGGAATAAAAATAGACATCGTCTGGGGCGTCCATCCATGAAATGATCCTTGGGCGACCGCTCATGCGAGCAATGGTGGCCATCTTTGTTCGTCCCGCTCCCGCGTGCTGCAGCTGCGACACGACGCGAGGACCTGCAGCAGCCGCAGCGACAGGGACAGCCGGGGTTGTTGTGATATGGGACGAGTGGTAAGGAGGTGGTGGTGTGGTAGTAGTGGAGGGAGGTGTGGTCGCAGGTAGCCGTGTGGAAGTTGACGACAGAGTTGCCGATGACACAAGGGGGGGCGGGGGAGGAGTGCCGCCATTCATGCCGATGGGCGTGACAGTGAGGCCGGGGGGAGGGTTCAGTCCTAGCTGGCTTAACCGGTATGGGTCCAATGGCGGGTCCGAAGATTCCTTGCAACGCTTAGATGGTGGAGCACCTGCACCAAATATACCTTGTATTAATGGTTTAACGTGAAAAAATAGTCTCGCAACGTAACTTGTAAAAGTATTGTCTTGCTATGGCAATACGTATGGCATGTCGTATCACATGCAGATAGAAAACAACCACATCATTCATAAAATAACACAACAGATACGTATAGAAAACAGTGACCTACCGTCAATGCCATTAGTTTCTTGATAGGGCTTGCGCTTGAGCAGCTGCTGGTGAGGAGCGTGAGTCACGTCCTTAGCGTAAGAAACACAATCTGCACACATAATGATACCTGGCATCATTCAACATTGACTCATCTCATCAACACCATTTTTCCCTGCAAATGTTGATACAGTATCTACGAAGAAATTTCTTCGTAATTTATTAGAAGCATTTTTGATAACTTTATTACGAATACAGAGAAATCCGATCAAAGTTTTCTTACACGTAAGGAAATTCATACACAGGATAGGACGAAACTTTTAGGTTATAATCGATTACTCAACCTAAGTTAACAAAAACACTATATCCTATTACAGGACTTGAAGCGCAGGAAATGCTGCAAAATTGTTCTCTTGTTACGTATTCTCATTTTGGAATACCTTTCCACAATAGAATCAGAAGCAAAGTTAAATCACATCCGGAATACCTTGCTGTTAGCAATTGTGAAAATTTCATTGGCGATTACGCACTTTATGGCAACACTATTAGCATTCATCTCATGCTTATTTTCACAAAATTTAGTATGCCGAAACTGACTCCAAAATTCAGAACACACGATTCTAACTTACAGTCTGCTTGTATCTTACCTGCACCGGAAGAGATATTCGTAGAGAAGGCAGTTACCGGCGGAGGTAGTAACGGCTGAGGTCTTCTTTTACTGACAAGAGCCGGCGAGATCACAAGCCAAGGTGGACAGTAAGTGTCAAGCTGGCCAAGCTTAAGCGTCACGTCTTTAAGCGTTGATGACCCAGCTCCTCTGCCCGATGATTTGATTTGATGCAACCACGGAATCAGCGACTCCAAAGTCCGTCCTTCTAAACGCACTAGGCCTGAAAAACAAGAACAAGGCGTAAGGAAGTATTTGAATGCTTGTTGAATGTAACATTGTAAATAAAATTGTATAGAAACCTAATTGGGCAATAAAATTGTGTTATTTGCCGTGGTAGAGAAGCTATATAATTTCTATGAGCAATGAGTCACAGCATCAACACAAACGCTGTAACTCAAACACGGGACAGCGGAGACGAACGCATTGAAAGTGACCAGTGAACAAAAAATGCCTAATATAAGAAACATGGACAACATCACAATAGATAATGTCGGTAATTTGTGATGGTTATGAAAGAAAGTCTCGCTTTAGTGCTCATAAACAATTAAATGTAATACGAAAACTAGACTAATTTTCATGGTTACACAGCAAGAAAATTTGTGCAACAATAGAACATGATCAATTTTCGTGTTTAGAAGTATTAACGATATGTAGGGATAACTGAGCACTCACTTTCATGGCGCACTTGCACAGCGTTGATGGGAGTCGTGGGGTTGCGAGCAGCACGTCGTCTCTTCAGAGCGTCTCTGGCGAGTCGCCGCATCACGCGCAGCGCGGGGCTCGAGTGCAGGTAGAAGGCGTTACGCGTCTTCACGATGGGGCGCATACCAGCCTCTTCTGTAAGAAGAAACTAGTGAAACAGAAGAAACTAGAAGAAATAAAGTAGTAAGAAATAAGGAGTAGGTTTCTGGTTTCTTCTTCTGTAAGAAGAAACTAGGAAACTTGCTAAGAAGTGGCTCGCAACGTAACTACCCTAATGGTGGCAGAAAACATTGTCTGACCTAGCGTATGTTATCTGTGCGTAAATTTAGTCAAGAGTCTTGAATAATTCTAAGGCTGCTTCAAGATTAGGGCAGATCAGGTCGGCATAATGGTCACCTAAATACTAGTGTTAACTTTCAACAATTTCGAACTGTGCGTAAATAGAGAATGATTCACGTATATTGCGTAATTATTGTTCGCGAGCACAAAGAGTTAAATAAGTATAGGTCCTCTGGTACAAATTGAGTGATATTACGTATGGCAGTCATTGTTCGCCCAACTTCTTCAATTAATAGAAAGAGTGAAAGAAATGTCATCTTTCTTGACCCTGATTGTATTATAGAGGGCATGCCTGGAACTGATGGAATACACCTCAATCCTGAGGGGACGGAGGCGCGTGGGCGAAAAGTGAAACAGTGTGTGCAAGGAAATTGTGCGGAATTGGTAGGTATGTATAAGATGACAGAGAATGAGCATGGACGTGATCAGACCTAACAATACGGAAGTGGCGCAAGTGGGAAGATATCAGAGGAAAATAAGGTTTTGGAAAACATGAAGACTTGTGCAACGAGTTGGAAGCGCATCAGATTGATATAGTGGGAATAACTGAAACTCAACTGAGAGAGAATGGATGTCTGAGAAGCGGGAAAGACGAGATGTTTTATAAGGGAAGAAGAAAGCGACAAACAAGGGGCGGGGGAATTGGGAGTAATTGTGCGTATGGAGGCTAGGTATGACGTGGAGGAAATAAGTGCTGGAGAAAGTATTGAGTATGCAACAACTAAAAATGAAAGGATGCAGATGGTGATGATCATATGTTACACGACTGTAGAGAGAGTAAGGTCTGAGCGCGAGAACAAAGAATAGTATGCCCATCATTCCCTTCACTTGAAGAGTTGAGGGTTGAGGGAGGAGAGGTTCGGAAGGCAAAGTTGACCGTGCCGAATGTTTTGGTACATTGTTTCTGTTTTTTTTTTAGGATGGTGACATGTATAATTGAATGTTTTAGTCTATCAAGATTATAGTGAATACTTGTTTTGTTAGTCGAACTTTTTTTAGCTGACGAGTGCGCCATGAGCTTTTATTTACTTTTTTTTGGTTAGTGAAAGATTTTTCATGACTTGTGGATGACCGATCTAAAGGTCTTGACATGAGGTCAGCGAGCACCCCATTTCAAAGCCAACATCGGAGCCATTGCTCTCCAAAAGTATCCGAAATAAGCAACACAACCTAACACTTGGCGGTTAAGGAAGAAAACACATGGACTTCACTTAACTATTGAATATATCATTGTGTTGTAAAATTGCTCGAGAGCTCATGAAAAATACTTGCCTTCTTCTTTGGCGCTGCGAGACGCCTTCTTGAGACCGCCCAACTTCTTCCAGTACAGCCAGCAGTCGCTGCAGAGCTTGCCTGGCTTCTGAACAGGACCCCAGGAGTGCCACTGGCTGCTTGTTGTAGCTGTTAATCATCATAAAGATTAATTATTGTTGTGGAACCAATCCCCCTAGAAAAGGTAGCTTAATTATGCACAGTGTGGTCTATTACAATTGCAAGCGCGCGCGAAATCTAATAAAAAATAAGTTAGGAAATGAGAACGAGTGATGCGTAGTTAGACAAGGTATCCTTTATAAAACTGGTTCTCAATCGTTGTGATGGACACCACTTGACGCTTCGGTGCTGCTGCCATGTACCACCAAGTACAAGTGTATAACAGATACAATCAACATACTAGCCGCAAATATGTACTTTAATTTGCATCGCGCTGAACTTGCTCCTGTGCCCACCCCTACTAATCAGCATTGTTGTTGATGCGGTCTACTCGTGATATTGAATGCTATGTTAATGTATGATTGCATGAATTTTGATAACAGTGGTAGAGATATACTGTTTTGTGTGAGGACAGAAGCACTGAATGTGAATAGTAATACACATGGAGGAATCTGAGAAGAGGTTGAGAGTTGTGTGTGTGATGGGCGAGGGTGACGGTAAGTAATCACCTGGCGGTGGCATGAGGGGCGCACGAGAATGATGCGTTGATGCGAAAATTGGGAATTGTGGTGAAAATCAAGTCTGGATAATTTTTTGGGGAAAATAAATAAATGAAAACTAACCATAAAAAATAGTTATACTTTAGATCTTTTTTAGAGAGCATAGGTATTCATTTTATGTTTTGAATGCGTTTGTCAATTTTTAACCTTTGGATTGAAATTTCACATTCTCTTCAATTTTAATACATCAAGCTACCATATCAAACTCTTATATTGCAGTATTAATATAACTGAACTTCAAAATAAAATTATTTTCTGGCAGATCATCCGAGCATCACACCAAGCACTGAAGGAACATGTCAGTTTTACAACCATTGCTGTACGTTTGCAGTAAAAAGATTATAAAAAATAACTACGAGCAACGTCGTAGTAACCTGCGCACATCGCTGATATTTGATACAGTAAAATATCAGTTGCGGTCACCAAATCTTCCATGATTTGCCTTTATAAGGCATCGACACTTTGATAACGGTACAGCCTCCCCCCACCTGAACATCCTTCACAAGAGAAGCCCAGGGCGCCGCTGCTGCTGCCATTCAACAAAGTCACAGATTTGCAGTTTGTGCTGCCGTTCGAGAGAACCGCCGGGTTCGCCTTATTGCTGTAAAAAATGACTTCATCAACTTATTTCCAATGCAATCATTTGGGCGTTAATGATTACTATAATACAGGTATTACAATTAAAAAAAATTATCTTAATTCCTTGTTTAGTTGCGGGAAGTGTAGACTGAAGAGAACTTAAATTTCAAATGAATAAATTTCAACTTTAGAACAAGAAAAGATCATTCAAATCACTCACTAATTAGGAATGTAGACTTGTTTAAGTTTTGATTCTGCCTCGACAGCTTTAACTCTCTTCTGCTGAACGTATCTGTCAGTTGTTTTCCACATGTAGTAGTATTCAATAATGTTCTTCAGCGTCTTCCAGGGTAACTGTAAGTTAGAAGAAATAATTATATGAACAACATATTGTTTTTTCCAGACACTAAACAACTCACAAAATCTTACTGAATAAAATTTACATTTTTGCACTTCAACAAGATGTAGGTACCACTCACAAAATCCTGTCGAATATCGTTGAAATCTTTGCCGTATTTGTCGAGGGCTTCTTCAAAGAGGTTGGCCTCTGAGGCGGCCCACTCCTCCATCTGGTCTCGGCACAGCAGCGGTCCAGACCCAGGCACCAGGCATGACAGGGCTTTGGCGAGCTCGTAGTCTTGCTCGTGAAGCAGAGACATTGCTTCAAACTGAAAATAAATCAATACTATATTATTGTGAAGTAGTCACAACTAAAAACATATTATCTAGCATATAACAACTTCGATCCAATATTTTGGTCTATAGGTATGCTGTGCGTATATAAAGAACACATGAACAAGAATACAATAATAAAACTGTTAAACCAATTTTGAATTGAAAAACTATAATAAATGAAATTTGCAATCAGAAACATAATTTGATGTGTGAGGACAGAGGCCTTGAACAGATAGTTGGCATTTCATAAGCTGGCACTGAACCGGCTAGCGCCGACCTCCAGATTGGGCTGACTACCAACAAGATTAATGTCGCAAATACAATACTTGACCCTAAAATCTTTCCAAAGCTGCTAAAGAAACAATGCAAAGTTTTAACTTAATTAGCCGTCAACAACCCTTCTTAATACAAACTTTGCAATCAACATCCTTCTGAAATAAATTTACACAAACATATAATTGATGCTGAAATGCTGAACTTGTTGAAGAGTATAAAGGGTAACTCACGAGAGTGACGTCTCTGGACGCAGCAGCAGCGCTCATGTGTAGGGAAGGCTGCTTCACGCTCGAGGAGCAGTCCAGGGCCCTAGCAAAAGTGCCAACAGAGCGCGCCACCACCAGGAATTGGTCAATTTGTCTGTCAGTCAAGCCGTGGTCCGGCGTCCAAACCAACGTTTCCAGTTCACTCATAGCGCGGCCATCTGCCTCCCCTAGGGTTTAATTCAAGAATGTCTTGATTCATGGTATCAATCATAATTAAATTTAAGTTGATCATCTTCAGCTAATAACACAAATATAAACTATATTTCTGAATGAAAGTATTTATTCTCAGCATATCATTGGTAAATTTCTGTTCATCAGAGGTGTGAATGAATAGAGGCAAGTTTTTGATAGTGCAAGATAACAAACTTGTTCTTTAAATAATTTTCTTATGTGAAAATAATAAAATAACTACTATAGAACATTTTAAGATTTCAAAATTCCGAAAATGCTGAACACCTGAGCTTTATTGACTACTGATGAAAATAATGTTCAAACTTATGTCAGTTTTCCAACAAGAGATTTTGAGTCTAAAAGAAGCTTGTATGACATTCATTTTGCTGTTTAACGGTTCCAGCAAAAAACTTGGATCGCTTTCTCCTCACCAAACCCGTAATTGAAACATGGATGGACAGACACACCTGCTACATGCCAATGATTTGGTTTCAGGCTAAATTATGGGGGCGAAGCTGAGCTTATTGATGGGGGTACTTGTAAGCTGAGCTTATTGATGGGGGTATAACTTGTAAGCTGAGCTTCTTGATGGGGGTATAACTTGTAAGCTGAGCTTATTGATGGGGGTATAACTTGTAAGCTGAGCTTCTTGATGGGGGTATAACTTGTAAGCTGAGCTTATTGATAGGGTATAACTTGTAAGCTGAGCTTATTGATAGGGTATAAGATCATATCTTGAGTTAATTGATGTTGTGTTGCTGACCTTCCTTCAATAAGGCGGTGGGATCCGCTTGGTAGTTGGGCCCTATTCTTATCTCCCCCTTGTCAGCAAGAAGAGTCTTGGCGATAGGGTCGAACACCAGCGAGTAAAAAAATGTGTCCTGCACAGGCCCAGAACATAGAGTGCCACTCAGAGTGATCAGCTAAACATAAATTTCATTCCATTGTTAAATTCATACATAAAATAAACTTACTTCTCATAAAAAACAAATATGTATAAAATTAACAACAAGTAGTTCTTTATAAAACAGCTTCATAACGTCTGTTGTTATTAGACTTTTTTTTTCAAATTGCTTGTAAGTCATTTCTCCACAATACATATAAAATTTATAAATCTTGACACTTTATCTACGATATTAAATGTAGAAACCCACCTCCTTAGACATATATGACGCTAAAGATTCCGTTTCATTGAGCAATGTTACGGTACACTTGCCCCTGATGTGAGTGGCGGGCAGCGTCTCAATCTGGCGACTTAGGAATAATTCACGGTGGCCCAACTGGTGCCTTTCATCTGCAACAACACAAGGAACTTAGCCGCATTCTGCTTATCAATTGTACTAACAAATAATCGGGTTAAGAGATGATGCAATAGATGATATCAGAGTAATCTATTAGTTTTGTCATGACTAAAACTTGGACAAGATAATCAAGCTTTCAATTTATTTTTTTATTTTGGTGTTTACAAGTTAATTATATTCCAATTTAAAGATAGTCAAACTGTAATTGAGAGAATGCATTTTTGAGTTGGCTATTGACAGTTATAGAAAACTACAATGGAAATAAATAAAACTTGTCTCACCTTCAGAAAGAGAACTGCGCTCATCAGAAACCTGAGCGATTTTCTTAGGGCCTGAGGAAGTAGATCTGATAGAAGCACTTTTCAAGCCAGCAGGAATATAATTACAACTATTATTTGAACCAGGAATTGCAGACGAGTAGGTGCCGTTTGCAGTAGACGAGCCTGCACTAATATCTGAACATGGAGTACAAGATGCACTATTGTGAGAACTATTGGAGGGTGGGGAGACCGAAGTGACCGGCTTGCTAGATAGAGAAACAGATAAAGAAGCTGGGGTAGAAGAAGTGATATTAGGTGCTGAACTGTTACTGGAGCGATTGGAAGAGTGTTGTGTAGGCAAGCTGCCCATAAGTCTGGTGTGTGGTGCGTGGTTGCTATGGCTCAAAGCAAGAGTTGGGTCAGCATCATCAGCTTCAGGATCATCATCAAAGGCACCTGAAAAAGTAAATGTTTCAAAATTACTCAAACATGGGCCAGCTTTGGTCAGCGGTTACATGCTGCATCAGTACAATTAGTCATATGGGAGAAACGCGAGCTGTGAACAAATATATTATTTGCTTATCAATAATACTAGTTTCAACTAACTAGAAGAAAGTATGTTTGAAAAAGCTAAATAATCGTAATTTATTGCAAAATTTGATAACTTACTGTGGTGTTTAAGATTAGCCACTGCCAGTAGATGACTAGGGATGTCCCTTCGTCTGTAGTAACACATCACTTTGGCCTCCACGTTGCCAGCAGGAGTCTGAAACAATTAAAACTTAATAAAAAATCAAGTACCTATATAAAAATGGGGGTATAAAATTTTGCTGCCAAACATTACCTGAAAGATGAGTTATGTTTAAATCCCTTCAGAAGTTTCTTGTTCTGAGACCATGTCGTCTATCATGCAACTTTCCCCAAGATTTTACTTATCAATGCAGAGGCAAAATTAGTTTATGCTTTTTAATGTCTAGCCTTCACAATTTTCTCCATTAAGTAATTATAAACTTTGTAATAATAACAGTAATAACATTTAAAGGTTATTTTAACTACCATGTCACTCTTATTCTCATGTTTGATTTTTCTATGTAGAAATGAGTATGGTATATACATAAGCAAAAAATTAGCAAGTATGAAGTATATATATAAGCCAGCAGTGTACAGAGCTCTATTTGAAGACTCGTGTTGTTGAAGCTCTAAGAATAAATCATTGGTATTTATAACATGATAATTGCAATGGCAGCTTGTGGTGAGGAATGAAATGATAGTTTAATTATTTCTGTCTGAGGGCTAAAATAGATAGCAACACCTTTAAGACTATCTCCTCCTACAGTTTTCAAGCTACAGCAATGAGACATATACCATTCGATTCGTAAAGACCAGGCCTATCGACTCTAACATCACTTTTTTGAATTTCGGTCTGGTTCGTTTTTTATATGGGGGAGAAGGGCGGGGAGGGGTAAAAAATGAGAAAAAAATGGGAAAAAATAGAAAAAAACGCAATAAAAAAACTAGATGGAAAATGAAAAAAGTGATGTTAGAGTCAATAGATATGGTCTTTACGAATCGATTGATACGTGTCTCGATGTTGTAGGATGATATTTGTGGGAGGAGATAGATTTTCTAAAGTACCCCTTTTTAGCTGTTTTCTACGAATTTCACGTTTTCTATCAATTTTTTCGAAAAATTCATAGGAGCAAAATGTTTTTTTTACATTTTACATATGTATGTGAAGTTTCATGACAATCGGATAATAACTGTAGAAGTTTTCGTATACTAGGGCAGTCCCCTTAAGCATCAATGGCTTTCAGATCCCAAGCCATTAATCAGATATATCTCATTGCCATATATCTCATTGCTATTATACCATGAGGCAGTTTGAAATTATTCAAAAATAAAACCTTATACCAGAACTAAGTGTAGATCAAGTATAGCAGCTTTCCTCCAACCACTGCACCAGTGCTTCAAAAATTTTGTTTCGTCTAAGTTCATGCATCAATACACCAACAGAGAAACTGAGGAGCATTAATTCACATATTAGGAACAACAGTATCTCCAACAAAGTATTTCAGAGCAAAAAAATTGACACATTTATACAGGTATTTTACAGCAACTTGCTCAACTATCATCTATGTTATAATAAGACTGCATCAAGCTTAGTTCATCATAGACAAAATGTTATCACAAATTGCAAAGCAAAGCAAAGAAAACAAGTAAATTCATCATGTCTTCACTGACAATATTTTGGCAACCAGCTTAACATCAGTTCAAAAAATCTATAGAATACAAGTGCAGTCATCAGTGAAATTCAAAATATATTTTATACCTAGGTATCCCTATATTATATATTTAGATCAATGAATCAATTCTACTTACTTTTATAAGCTCCTCTATTCTTCTGATTTGATATGGTGAACTGGAAGATGTCTCAAAGTAGACATAATCTGCAAGAAAATCAAAATATTCATTATTAAAAAAAAATAATAATCAATATACAAGTCTATAAGGCCCTGAGTAGAACTATTAAGAACTTAACATCTAAAAATGAGTTACTCAAATTGAGTTGATAATTTGAAATTTACCCACTTCAAGATCAAATTGACATAAAATGAAGGCTAGTCTAACACACATTGAAGGCTAGTCCCCAAGCAATTGCCAAGGGGCAGTCAAACAGTACCTACACAAAATTTATGCTAAATCAGAGAAAAGCTATAACCAATTTTTAGGGTGCAGTTAGTGTGCAATTCATTACAATTCATTACTTTAAGTTACCAGATCTGATTGTGGTGGATAGTGCTAACTGTCTTGCTGATCATAATTTTCAAACACTTGCGTGGATAATTTCAACACATCTGCCGAAATAACCTTTTTCAACAAACATTTTACAGAAAATTGAGCTCTGCATTAGATTGATTGAGAGAGACTACAGCTATATATGATTGAAGTAGTCAACAGAGAAAAATCAGTGTGGAAGGCTGATATTCAATATTGATTGATCATAATTGACATTAGCAAGTCTGCAGGTTTGCAGATTCACAATGTGGGAATGGTGGTTCATGTATTTGTAGCATCCTGGCCTGCAACCATCCTAATTTCTTTAACTAATTCACTAAAGAAAAAGTGGATTTATATGTTCAGGAAAAGTTTCAAGTTTTTAAATTGAATATATCATGTGCATAGTGCATTCTATGTGCATTTTATCCTTTCCCATCTTTCTTTTATCTATTTATTTTTTGCCTGCTTAGGGTTGGTGATTTTTTTTTTATTTTTTTTTTATAAAAAAAATCAAAAATCAACAATTTTTTTTATTCTTTCATGATTTTTTTCAGCTTTTTTGTCTTTTTGAAGTGTTATTTTTTATGCTGCAATTAGTCTACTATCAATAACAGTATATGGATCATAATGGATGGCTAAAAAGGGCACTTATTGCCTTCAATAATGGCCAATAGGCCAAGGTGGTGTTTACCACTTAGGGATTTTTGGGTGAACAAATATTGGCAAGTCTATTCATTAGCTTTGTAAAGTTTGCATGGAGCAAAGTAATGAACTAAATATTGACCATTAAACTGGCTTCAATATACAAAAACACTTCAGGAATGCAGATCTTCTAAGCATTGAAGAGTCACATAACAGATAGGTAGCTGATAGCACAGTGCACAGCACTATCAATAGATCTACTAGTTTTATGTCCTATAAATCTACCAGACTCTACCCTCTATACACACCGACTAGTAGTGACTGAGTGACTGACTGCACTGTTCCCATTTAATTCAGACCAATAAACCAATACTAAACATAAACTGAACGATAACCAAACAAACCTCATACGACTTGAAACGAGACTTAAGTTATGAGAAAATCTAACACTGTTTGAAATAAACATGTGCACAATTCAAGTATTTTATATCCATTCACTGCATTTAGTTATCTTATATATAGTCTTATAATTGTAATTGTTTTGTTTCTAGTTTTAAATTCACATATTTAAAGATTGAAATTAAATATTTCAATTAGAATACTCGTATTAGGGTGGAAAATCTTTCTAATTGCCTAAAAGGTCAATACAATTTCAACCTCTCAATATACAGGGTGGGGCAGAACTGATTGAGCAGTTTTGAGGTAAAATAAGAGTAATGGAGGTACATAAAGAAGAAGAGGTACATCTTCCTGATATTGTTTTCAAAACATAAGTATTTTAAATGGTATGTTATGCTAATCTTGAGGAAAATAAACTTTCTTCTTTATGTACCTCCACTGCTCTTTTTATTTTGCCTCAAAACTGTTCAATCAGTTCTGCCCCACCCTGTATAAGATCGCTAACACATTTAAATTGTATATTGTAATCAATATATAACAAATAGTCAAATAGTTAAAGAATACTTATGGCCTTATAAGAATTAGCTAAGCTGCTAGCTATGTACAATGTATTGCATTGCAACACTTGATGCCTCTGTACCAAAAACATTAAATTTATTGGAACCTGATACACACTAAAGGCAACAAGTTTACAGCAATCCCTTGATTAGCACGGTTTTGAATACCGTAAACTGGGTAACTTTGACCACTTTTTTTTCAAAATGATGCCATTTTTTTACTAGATAAGTTAAACTTAAATTGAAACATGCAAAATACAGGTCTATACTCTAGCTTTACTCAACCATAAATTGCTGGCTCCTGCCTCTCATAGTTTTGATGTAATTTAAAAAAAAAAGTGATGGTCTTTGTTACCCTAGCTCTTGGGGTTTCTTTGACCGGGTGGTAAAATCAATTTTATTTTTTAGTAAAATAACTCCAAATAACTCCTGTCTCTTATACACATCTAGATGTGTATAAGAGACAGGAAGCTGGGGCGACTCTAAATTTTGTTAGGGAGT
>NW_025942534.1:65779-66641 GCF_000764305.2 Hyalella azteca
TAGAGTGTAGAGTCTGGTAGATTTATAGGACATAAAACTAGTAGATCTATTGATAGTGCTGTGCACTGTGCTATCAGCTACCTATCTCAGTATCTGTTGTGTGAATCTTCAATGTTTAGAAGATCTGCATTCCTGAAGTGTTTTTGTATATTGAAGCCAGTTAAATGGTCAATATTTAGCTTGTTACCTTGCTCCATACTAACTTTACAAAACTAATGAACAGACTTATCAATAATTGTTTACCCAAAAATCCCATAGTGGTAAACACCACCTTGGCCTGTTGGTCATTATTGAAGGCAATATAGTCAGATGGGGTAAGACAGGACCAAAATCACTAACAAGCCTGCAGCATCTATACCATGAATAGCTAAAAAACCCTAAACCTATCACAAGATGTAGTTATGCAATGGGCTTCTAAGCTACAACTCAGATGTTTTGCATCTAACATAGATTTCTGTACAGATTAAAAAAAGTGAGCTGGTCCCATCTTACCCCATTGGGATAAGCTGGGACCAGGCTGGGGTAAGAAAGGACCAACAGGTAATTCTTATGTTACAAGGTGTTTAATAAAAGCACAAATCTGATATTCAATATTATCCATCTAGAAACACATTATTTGATTAAACAACCACTTGTTACTGTTTTGTGCTGTGGGAAGTCAACTCTAATATCAGTCAGCTGACAGTCACATTGAAGTTTTTATCACGAGAAAACTTTGTTAACCCATTAATGCCGAGCGGTTCCATTTGGAACCAGCGGAAAAAAATTGATTCATAATAAAATTGTATGGTCAAATCAATATACTAGTGGATGCGTAGGTTTGATACACATCTTGGACGTGTTCTGGCAACGTTTGGTTCAG